>NC_065580.1:183830843-184092387 GCF_024542745.1 Macaca thibetana thibetana | reverse complement strand
GAATGTGTTCCCGGATGTCGCTTCACCTATCCCTCCATAACAGAGTTTCCAAACTGCGTAACATAAAGAAAATTTTATCTATGTGAGATGAATAAATATATCTTTCACAAAGCAGTTTCACGGAAAGTTTCTTTCCAGTGTTTGGCTGAGGATATTTCCTTTTTCACCATAGCTGTCCATACACTCCCGAATGTCCCTTGGTAGCATTTTCTCCAAAAGGGAGTCCCCAATCCTCTATGAGAAATAGGTATAACCCTGAGAGTGGAATGCACAAATCACAAAGCAGCTCCTCAGAAAGCTTCTCTTCAGTTTCTATCTGACATATTTCAATTTTCACCATAAGCCTCAAAGACCTCCCGAATATCACTTTGCAGACTAAACACAGTGTTAGAATACTGCACAATGAAAAAAGAAACTTAACTGTGTGAGTGGAATTCACATGACCGAGAGCAGTTTCACAGAAAGCTTCCCTCTGGTTTTTATCTGAGGGTATTTCTTTTTCAACATATGCTAAAGACCATTCCCAAATGGCCTTTCTCAGGTTCCAAAGAAACAGAGATTTCAAACTGTTCAATACAAAGAATGATTTAACCCTATGAGACGAATACACACATCACAAAACAGTTGCTCAGAAAGCTTCTCTCCAGTTTTCAAAGGAAGACATTTTCTTGCTCACCACAGACCTCTGGGCGACACTAAATATCCCTTCTCAGATTCCTTAAAAACAGTTTCCAAACTGGGCAATGTAGAGTAAGATTTAACTCTGTGAAATGAATTCACATATCAGAGAGTAGTTTCTTGGAATGCTTCTTTTTGGGTTTTATTTTAGGATATTTCACTTTTCGCCATAGTCTTCAAGGCGATCCGAAATATCATTTTTTTGATTTTACAGGAACTATGTTTAAACACTGTTTTATGAGAAAAGAGGTAGGACTCCCTGAGTGGAATGCACACATCACAAAGCAGTTTCTCAGAAAGCTTCTGACCAGTTTTTATCTGAAGAGATTTTGTTTCTCACCATAGGCCTGAATGTGTTCCCGAATGTCCTGTCACGGATCCGTCCATGATGGAGTTTCCAAACTGTGTAATATACAGAAAGTTTTATCTATGTGAGATGAATAAACATATCTATCACAAAACAGTTTCACAGAAAGCTTCTTTCCAGTTTTTGTCTGAGGATATTTCCAATTTCACCATAGCCGTCGTATACTCCCGAGTGACCCTTGGTAGCTTCTTCTCCAGGAGAGATTCCCCAGTCGTCTAAGCGAAGAAAAGTAAAACTCTGTGAGTGGAATACATATGTTACAATACAGCTCCTCAGAAAGCTTTTCTCCAGTTTCTATCTGAATATATTTCCTTTTTCACCACAAGCCTCAAAGCGCTCCCGAATATCCCTTCGCAGACTACACTAAAACAGTGTTAGAATACTGTGCAATGAAAAGTGAAGCTTAACGGTGTGAGCAGCATTCATGCGACAGAGAGCAGTTTCACAGAAAGCTTCCTTCTTCTTTCTATCTGCGGTTTTTTCTTTTTCAGGATATTGTAAAGAGAGTTCCCAAATGTCCTTCCTCAGATTCCACAGAAACAGTGATTTCAAACTGCTCTGTCCAAAGAATAGTTTAACTCTATGAAATGAATCCACACATTGCAAAGCAGTTGCTCACAAAGCTTCTCTCCAGTTTCCAAAGGAAGACATTTGCTTGCTCACCACAAACCTCTGGGAGCATCTTAATATCCCTTCGCAGATTCCTAAAAGACAGAGTTTCCAAACTGGGCAATGTAGAGTAAGCTTTAATTCTGTGAAATGAATGCACATATCAGAGTGCAGTTTCTTGGAACGCTTCTTTCTGGGTTTTATTTGAGGAGGGTTCTCTTTTCACCATAGTCTTGAAAGTGCTACGAAATATCACATTTTCAATTTTGCAGGAACAGTGATGAAACACTGCCTTATGAGAAAATAGGTACATCTCTCTGAGTGGAATGCACACATCACAAAGTAGTTTCTCAGAAAGCTTCTCTCCAATTTTTATATGAAGAGATTTCCTTTTTCACCATAGGCCTGAAGGTACTCCCGAATATCCCTTTGCAAATCTGTCCTTGATGGAGTTTAAAAACTGCATAATATAAAGAAAGTTTTATCTATGTGTGATGAATAAACATATCTATCACAAAGCAGTTTCCCAGAAAGCCTCTTTCCCGTTTTTGTCTGAGGATAATTCCTTTTTCACAATAGCCATCTATATATACCTGAATGTCCTTTGGTACCTTTTTCTCCAAAAAGGATTTCCCAATCCTCTATAAGAAGAAAAGTATAACTCTGTGATTGGAATTCACACGTCACAAAGCAGCTCCTCAGAAAGCTTCTCTGTAGTGTCTCTGAAAATATTTCCGCTTTCATGATAAGCCTTAAAGTGCTCCTGAATATACCTTGGCAGACTAAACACATTGTTAGAATACTGATCAATGAAAAGAGAAGCTTAACTGTGTGAGAGGAAATCACATGACCAAGAGCAGTTTCACAGAAAGTTTCCTTCCTGTTTTTATCTGAGGGTATTTGCTTTTCAGCATATCACAAAGCAGTTTCACACATCACAAAGCACTTTCTCCGTAACATTCTTTCCTGTTTTTATCTGAAGATATTTCCATTTTCAAAATAGTCCTGAATGTGCTGCCAAATGACCCTTTGCAGATCCGACCATGACAGACTTCCCAAGCTGTGCAACATAAAGAAACCTTATCTATGTGAGATGAATAAACATAGCAAAAAGCAGATTCACAGAAAGCTTCTTTCCAGTTTTTCTCTGAGGATATTTCCCTTTTCACAATAGCCGTGCATATACACCCAAATGTCCCTTTTTATCTTTTTCTCCAAAAGGGATTCCCCAATCCAATACGAAAAGAGAGGTATAACACTGTGAGTGAAATGCACAGGTCACAAAGTAGATCCTCAGAAAGCCTCTCTCCAGTTTCTATCTGAACATATTTCCTTTTTCACTGTAAGCCTCAAAGCACTCACGACTATCCCTTCACATGCTAAACATAAACAGTGTTAGAAAAGTGCTCAATGAAAAGAGAAGCTTAACAGAGCAAAAGGAATTCATGTGACACATAGCAGTTTCTCAGAAGGCTTCCTCCTGTTTTTTATCAGAGGATATTTCTTTCTCCATATTTTAAAGAGCATTCCCAAATGTCCTTCCTCAGATTCCACAGAAACAGTGATTTCAAACTGATCAATCCAAAAAATGGTTTAACTCTATGAGATGAATACACACATCACAAAGCAGTTGCTTCCAAAGCTTCTCACCAGTTTCTAAAGGAAGACATTTCCTTGGTCACCACAGACCTCTGGGAGCCACTTAATACCCCTTTGCAGATTCCTCAAAGACAGAGTTTCCAAACTGGGCAATGTAGAGTAAGCTTTAATTCTGTGAAATGAATGCACATATTAGAGAGCAGTTTCTTGGAACGCTTCTTTCTGGGTTATATTTTAGGAGAGTTCTCTTTTCGCCATAGTCTTCAATGCACTACAAAATAACACCTTTTCGGTTTTACAGGAACAGTATTGAAACACTGCCTTATGAGAAAAGAGGTAAATCTCCCTGAGTGGAATGTACACACCACAAAGCAGTTTCTCAGAAAGCTTCTGTCCAATTTTTATATGAAGAGATTTCCATTTTCACCATAGGCCTGAAGGTGCTCCCAAATGTCCCTTTGTGGATCTGTCCTTGAGGAGTTTCCAAACTGTGTAATATAAGGAATGTTTTATCTATGTGAGATGAATAAACTTATCTATCACAAAGCAGTTTTCCAGATAGCTTTTTTTTCCGTTTATGTCTGAGAGTAATTCCTTTTTCATAATAGCCATCTATATACACCTGAATGTCCGTTGGTAGCTTTTTCTCCAAAAGGGATTCCCCAATCCTTTATGAGAAGAAAGGTATAACTCTGTGAGTGGAATGCACACGTCACAAGGCAGCTCGTCGGAAAGCTTCTCCCTAGTGTCTGTCTGAAGATATTTCCATTTTCACCATAAGCCTCAAAGTGCTCCCAAATATCCCTTCGCAGACTAAACACAGTGTTAGAATACTGCTCAATGAAAAGAGAAGCTTAACTGTGTGAGTGGAAATCACATGACCGAGAGCAGCTTCACAGAAAGCTTTCTTGTGGTTTTTATCTGAGGGTATTTCTTTTTCAGCATATTCTAAAGAGTTTTCCCAAATGTCCATTCTCAGGTTCCACAGAAACAGTGATTTCAAACTCTTCAATCCAAAGAATGATTTAGCTCTATGAGAATAATACACACATCACAAAGCAACTGCTCAAAAAGCCTCTCTCCAGTTTTAAACGGAAGACATTTCCTTGCTCACCACAGGCCTCCCCGAGACACATAATATCCCATCCCAGATTCCTCAAAGACAGAGTTTCCAAACTGGGCAATGTAGAGTAAGCTTTAACTCTGTGTCAAGAATGCACATATCAGAGAGCAGTTTCTTGGAATGCTCTTTCTGGGTGTTATTTGACGATATTTCACTTTTCACCATAGTCTTCAATGCACTCCGTATTATCACTTTTTCTTTTTTACAGGAACAGTGTTCAAACACTGCCTTATGAGGAAAGAGGTATAACTCCCTGAGTGGAATGTACACATCAAAAAGCAGTTTCTCAGAAAGCTTCTCTCCAGTTTTTATCTGAAGATATCTCCTTTTTCACTGCAGGCCCAAATGTGATCCCGAATATCCCTTCCCGGATCCATCTATCACGGAGTTTCCAAGCTGCGTAATGTAAAGAAAGCTTTACCTATGTGAGATGAATAAACAAAGCAAAAAGCAGATTCACAGAAAGTTTCTTTCCAGTTTTTATCTAATGATATTTCCTTTTTCATCATAGTCCTGAATGTGCTCCCGAATGTCCCTTCGTGGGACATTCGTTCTACAGGAAGAGTGTCCTTTCTGAGATTCTACAGACGCAGTGATTTCAAACTGCTCAATCCAAAGAAAGGTTTAACTCTATGAGATGAATACACACATCACAAAACAGGAGCTCTGAAAGCTTCTCTCCAGTTTCCATCAGAAGACATTTCCTAGCTCACCAGAGGCCTCTGGGCACCACTTAATATCCCTTTGCAGATTCCTCAAGAGAGAGTTTCCAAACTGGGCAACAGAGAGTAAGTTTTATCTCTGTGAAATAAATACACATATAAGATAGTATTTTCTTGGTACACCTCTTTCTGGCTTTTATTTGAGGATAGTTCACTTTTGGCCATAGTCTTTAAAGCTCTCCAAAATATCACTTTTTCAGTATTACGGGAACAGTGTTCAAACACTGCTTTCCTAGAAAAGAGGTGTAACTAACTGAGTGGAAAGCACACATTGCAAAGCAGTTTCTCTCCTGTTTTTATCTGAAGATATTTCCTTTTTCACCATAGGCCTGAATGTGCTCCCGAATGTCCCTTCGCGGATCCGTCCATGAGGGACTTTCCTAACTGTGTAATATAGAAAGCTTTTATCTATGTGAGATCAATAAGAATATCTATCACAAAAGCAGTTTCACAGAAAGCTTCTTTCCAGTTTTTGTCTGATGATATTTCCTTTTTAACCATAGGGATCCATATACTCCCAAATGTCCAATGGTAACTTTTTCTCCAAAAGATATTCCCCAATTCTCTCTGAGAAGAAAAGTATAACTCTATGAGTGGAGTGCACACATCACAAAGCAGCTCCTCGGAAAGCTTCTCTCTAGTTTGTATCTGAAAATATTTTCGTTTTCACCATAAGCCTCAAGGCGCTCACGAATATCCCTTCACAAACTAAAGAAAAACAGTGCTATAATACTGCTCAATGAGAAGAGAAGCTGAACCGTGTGATTAGAATTCACACAACACAGAGAAGTCTCACAGAATGCTTCCTTCTGTTTTTTATCTGAGGGTATTTCTTTTTCAGTATATTCTAAAAAGCATTCCCAAATGTCCTTTCTCAGGTTCCACAGACACAGTGATTTCAAACTCTTCAATGTAAAGAATGATTTAACACTATGAAAATAATCCAGATATTGCAAGGCAGCTGCTCAGAAAGCTTCTCTCCAGTTTCCATCAGAAGACATTTCCTAGCTCACCAGAGGACTCTGGGCGCCACTTAATATCCCTTCGCAGATACGTCAAAGACAGTTTCCAAACTGGGCAACGTAGAATAAACTTCAACTCTGAGAAATTAATGCACATGTCAGAAAGCTGTTCCCTGGAGCGCTTCTTTCTGTATTTTACATGAGGATGTCTCACTTTTTTCTATAGTCTTCAATGTGCTCCAAAATATCATTTTTCGATTTTACATGAACGGTGTTCAAACACTGCCTTATGAGAAAAGAGGTATAACTCCCTGAGTGGAATGCACACATCACAAAGCAGATTCTCAGAAAGCTACTCTCCAATTTTTATCTCAAGTTATTTCCTTTTTCACCATAGGCCTGAATGTTCTCCTGAATGTCCCTTCGCGGATCCATCCATGACGGAATTTCCAAGCTATGTAATGTGAAGAAAACTTTGTCTATGTGAAATGAATAAACATAACAAAAGCAAATTCACATAAAGCTTCTTTCCAGTTTGTATGTGAAGATATTTCCTTTTTCACCATAGTCCTGAATGTGATCCCGAATGTCCCTTTGCAGATCCGTCCATGACAGAGTTTCCAGCTGCATAATGTAAAGAAAGCTTTATTTACGTGAGATGAATGCACATACCAAAAAGCAGAATCACAGAAAGCTTCTTTCCTTTTTTTATCTGAAGATATTTCGTTTTCCCTAAACTCCTGAATGTGCTCCCGAATGTCCCTTCATAGAACCCTTCATGACAGAATTTCCAAGCAGCGTAATGTAAAGAATGCTTTATCTATGTGAGATGAATACATATATCACAGAGCAGTTTCACAGAAAGATTCTTTCCAGCATTTGTCTGAGGCTATTTCTCTTTTCACCATAGCCGTCAATATGCTCCTGAATATCCCTTGGTACCTATTTCTCCAAAAGGAATTGGAGATGGAATGTTTCTGATGGAAACAGTGAGTACAATGCACACGTCACAAAGTGGTTCCTCGAAAAGTTTCTCTCCAGTTTCTATCTGAATATATTTCCTTTTTCACAATAGACCTGAATGAGCTCCCGAATGTACCTTCATGGATCATTCCATGACGAAGTTTCCAAATTGTGCAATATATAGAAAGTTTTATCTATGTGAGATGAATAAACATATCTATCACAAAGCAGTTTCACAGAAATCTTCTTTCCAGTTTTTGTCTGAGGATATTTCCCTTTTCACCATAGCCGTATATATACTCCCAAATATCTCCTGGTAGCTTTTTATCCAAAAAGGATTCCTCAATCCTCTATGAGAAGAAAGGTATAACTCTGTGAGTGCAATGCACACATCACAAAGCAGTTCCTCGGAAATCTTCTCCCCAGTTTCTATCTGAAGATATTTCCATTTTAACCATAAGCCTTAAAGCGTTCCCGCATATACCTTCACAGATTAAACACAGTGTTAGAATACTGCTCAATGAAAAGAGAAGCTGAACGGTGTGAGTGGAATTAACACAACACAGAGCAGTTTCACAGAAAGCTTCCTTCTGCTTTTTATCAGAGTGTATTTCTTTTAAAGCATATTCTAAAGAGTGTTCCAAAATGTCCTTTCTCAGATTCCACAGAAACGTTGATTTCAAACTGCTCAACACAAAGAATGATTTAACTCTATGAGATGAATACACACATCACAAAGCAGTTGCTCATAAAACTTCTCTACAGTTTTCAACGGAAGACATTTCCTTGCTCACCACAGGCCTCCGGTTGCCACTTAATATCCCTTCACAGAATCCTCAACGACAGATTTTGCTAACTGGGAAATGTAAAATATGCTTTAACTCTGTGAAATGAATGGACATATCAGAGAGCAGTTTCCTGCAATGCTTCCTTCTGGGTTTTATTGGAAAACATTTCACTTATCTCCATAGTCTTCAATGTGCTCTGAATATCACTTTTTTAGTTTTACAGGAACAGTGTTTGAAAAAGTGCCTTATGAGGAGAAAGGTATAACTCCCTGAGTGGAATGCACACATCCCCAAGCAGTGTCTCAGAAAGCTTCTCTCCATTTTCTAGCTGACGATATTACCTTTTTCACCATAGGCCCGAATGTGCTCCTGAATGTCCCTTTGTGGATCCATCCATGACGGAGTTTCCAAGCTTCGTAATATAAAGAAAGCTTTATCTATGTGACATGAATAAACATAGCCAAAAGCAGATTCACAGAAAGTTTCTTTCCAGTTTTTCTCTGAGGATATTTCCTTTTTCATCATAGCCATTCATATACACCTAAATGTCCCTTGGTATCTTTTTCTCCAAAAAGGTTTTCCCAATCCTTTATGACAACAGAGGTATAACACTGTGAGTGAAATGCACTGGTCACAAAGGAGTTCCTCGGAAAGCCTCTCTCCAATCTGTATCTGAATATATTTCCTTTTTCACCGTAAGCCTCAAATAACTCACGAATATCCCTTCACACGCTAAACATAAACAGTGTTAGAAAAGTGCTCAATGAAAAGAGAAGCTTAAGTGAGCAAAAGAAATTCACACGACACATTGCAGTTTCGCAGAAAGCTTCTTTCTGGTTTTTATCTGAGGCCGTTTCTTTTTCAACATATTCTAAAGGTCTTTCCCAAATGACCTTCCTCAGGTTCCACAGAATCAGTGAGTTCAAACTGCTCAATCCAAAGAATGATTTAACTCTATGAGATGAATACACACATCACAAAGTAGTTGCTCAGAAAGTTTCTCTCCAGTTTTCAACGGAAAACATTTCCTTGCTCACCACAGGCTTCCGGGCGCCACTTAATATCCCTTTGCAGATTCCTCAAAGATGCAGTTTCCAAATTGGGAAATGTAGAGTAAGCTTTAACTGTGTGACATGAATACACATATCAGAGAGCAGTTTCTTGGAACACTTCTTTTTGGGTTTATTTTAGGATATTTCACTTTTGGCCTTAGTCCTCAATGCGCTCCGAAATATCACCTTTTTGGTTTTACAGGAACAGTGTTCAAACACTTCCTTATGAGAAAAGAGGTATAACTCCCTGAGTGGAATGCACTCATCACAAAGCAGTTTCTCAGAAAGCTTCTCTCGGATTTTTGTCTGAAGATATTTCTGTTTTCCCCATAGTCCTGAATGTGCTCCCAAATGTCCCTTCACCCATCCGTCCATTACAGTGTTTCCAAGCTGCGTAAGGTAAAGAAAGCTTTATCTATGTGAGATGAATAACCATTACAAAAAGCGTATCCACAGAAATCCTCTTTCCAGTTCTTATCTAGAGATATTTCCCTTTTCACCCTAGGCCTGAATGTGCTCCTGAATGTCCCTTCACAAATCCCTCACTTACGGCATTTCAAAACTGTGTAATATAAAGAACGTTTTATCAATGTGAGATGAATAGACATATCTATCACAAAGCAGTTTCACAGGAAGCTTCTTTCCAGTGTTTGTCTAAGATATTTCCTTTTTAACCATTGCCATCCTCATACTCCCGAATGTCCCCTGGTAGCATTTTCTCCAAAAGGAATTCCCCAATCCTCTATGAGAATAAAAGTGTACTCTGTGAGTGGAATGCACGCATCACAAAGAAGCTCCTCGGAAAATTTCTCTCCAGTTTCTATCTGATGATATTTCCTTTTTCACCATAAGCCTCAAAGTGCTCCCGAATATACCTTCACAGACTAAAGAAAAACAGTGTTAGAATACTGCTCAATGAAAATAGAAGCTTAACTGTGTGAGCGACATTCACACGACACAGAGCAGTTTCACAGAAAGCTTCCTTCTGGTTTCTATCTGAAGTTATTTCTTTTTCAGGATATTCTAAATTGTGTTCCCAAATGTCCTCTCTCAGAATTCCCTGAAACAGTGATTTCATACTGCTCCATCCAAAGAATGATTTAACTCCATGAGATGAATACAAACATCACAAAAGAGTTGCTCAGAAAGCTTCTCTTCAATTTTCAATGGAAGACATTTCCTTGCTCGCACAGGCCTCCGGTTGCCACTTAGTATCTCTTCGCAGAATCCTCAAAGACAGACTTTCCAAACTGGGAAATGTAGAGTAAGCTTTAACTCTGTGAAATAAATTTGCATGTCAGAGAGGAGTTTCTCGGAATGCTTCTTTCTGGGTTTTATTGGATGACATTTCACTTTTCGCCATCATCTTCAATGTGCTGTGAATATCACTTTTTTAGTTTTACAGGAAGAGTTTTCAAACAGTGCCTTATGAGAAGAAAGGTATAACTCCATGAGTGGAATGCATACATCACCAAGTAGTTTCTCAGAAAGCTTCAGGAACAGTGTTCAAACACTGCCTATGAGAAAAGAGGTATAATTCCCTGAGTGGAAAGCACACATCACAAAGCAGTTTTTCAGAAAACTTCTCTCCAGTTTTTATCTGAAGATATTTCCATTTTCAGCATAGGCCTGAACGTACTCCTGAATGTCCCTTCGCAAATGCGTCCATGACAGAGTTTCCAAGCTGCGTAATGTAAAGAAAGCTTTATCAAGATGAGATGATTAAGCATAACAAAAAGCAGATTCACAGAAAGCTTCTTTCCAGTTTTTATCTGAAGATATTTCCTATTTCACCATAGTCCAGTATGTTTTCCAAATGTCCCTTCACGAATCCTTCCATGACAGAGATTCCAAGCTGCCTAATATAAAGAAAGCTTTATCTATGTGAGAAGAATACACATATCACAGAGTAGTTTCACAGAAAGCTTCTTTCTTTTTTAGTCTGAGGCTATTTTTCTTTACACCATATTCGTCAATATACCCCCAAATATCCCTTGGTATCTTTTCCTCCAAAAGGGTTTCCCCAATGCTGTCTGAGAAGAGAGGTATAACACTGTGAGTGGAATGCACACATCATAAAGCAGTTCCTCGGAAAGGTTCTCTCCAGTTTCTAACTGAACATATGTCTTTTTTCACCATAAGCCTCAAAGCGGTCTCGAATATCCCTTCGCATGCTAAACATGAACAGTGGTTAAAAACAGCTCAATGAAAAGAGAAGCTTAACTGAGGGAGAGGAATTCACACGACACATAGCAGTTTCACAGAAAGCTCCCTTCTGGTTATTATCTGGGAATATTTCTTTCTCCATATTCTAAAGAGTGTTCCCAAATGTCCTTCCTCAGATTCCACAGACACAGTGATTTCAAACTACTCAATCCAAAGAATGGTTTAACTCTATGAGATGAATACACACATCACAAAGCAGTAGCTCAGAAAGCTTCTCTCCAGTTTCCATCAGAAGACATTTCCTAGCTCACCAGAGGCCTTCGGGCGCCACTTAATATCCCTTCATATGTTGCTCAAAGACAGAGTTTCCAACCTGGGCAACATCGAGTAAACTTTAAATCTGTGAATTTAATGCACATATCAGAGAGCCGTTTCCTGGAACGCTTCTTTCTGTATTTTATTTGAGGATGTTTCACTTTTTGCTATAGTCTTCAATGCGCTCTGAAATATCACATTTTCGGTTTTACGTGAACGGTGTTCAAACACTGCCTTATGAGAAAAGAGGTATAACTCCCTGAGTGAAATGCACACATCACAAAGCAGATTCTCAGAAAGCTACTCGCCAGTTCTTATCTCAAGTTATTTCCTTTTTCACCATAGGCCTGGATGTTCTCCTGAATGTCCCTTCATGGATCCGTCCATGACAGAGTTCCCAAGCTATGTAATGTGAAGAAAATTTTCTCTGTGTGAAATGAATAAACATAGCAAAACCAGATTCACAGAAATCTTCTTTCCAGGTTTCATCTGAAGATATTTCCTTTTTCACCATAGTCCTGAATGTGATCCCGAATGTCCCTTCGTGGATTCCTCCATGACAGAGTTTCCAGCTGCGTAATGTAAAGACAGCTTTATTTACGTGAGATGAATAAACATACCAAAAGACAGAATCACAAAATGCTTCTTTCCAGTTTTTATCTAAAGATATTTCCTTTTTTGCCATAGTCCTGAATGTGCTCCTGAATGTCCCTTCACGGAACGGTTCATTAGAGAATTTCGTAAATTCTGCGTAATGTAAAGAATGCTTTATCTATGTGAGATGAATACATATATCACAGAGCAGTTTCACAGAAAGATTCTTTCCAGTTTTTGACTGAGGCTATTTCTCTTTTCACCATAGTGGTCAGTTAGCTCCCAATATCCCTTGGTACCTATTTCTGCAAAAGGGTTTCCCCAGTCCTCTATGATACGAGAGATACAATACTGTGACTTCAATGCACACATCACAAAGTAGTTCCTCGAAACGTTTCTCTCCAGTTTCTATCTGAATATATTTTCTTTCTCACCATAGGCCTGAATGAGCTCCCAAATGTACCTTCGTGGATCATGCCATAACGAAGTTTAAAAATTGCATAATATATAGAAAGTTTTATCTATGTGAGATGAATAAACATATCTATCACAAAGCAGTTTCACAGAAAGCTTCTTTCCAGTTTTTGTCTGAAGATATTTCCTTTTTCACCATAGCCGTACATATACTCCCAAATATCCCTTTGTAGTTTTTTATCCAAAAAGGATTCCTCAATCCTCTATGAGAAGAAAGGTATAACTCTGTGAGTGCAATGCACACGTCACAAAGCAGTTCCTCGGAAATCTTCTCTCCAGTTTCTATCTGAAGATATTTCCGTTTTCACAGTAAGTCTTAAAGTGCTCCCGCATATCCCTTCGCAGACTAAACACAGTGTTAGAATACTGCTCAATGAAAAGGGAAGCTGAACTGTGTGAGTGGAATTGACACAACACAGAGCAGTTTCACAGAAAGCTTCCTTCTGCTTTTTATTTGAGTGTTTTTTTAAAGCATATTCTAAAGAGTGTTCCCAAATGTCCTTTCTCAGATTCCACAGAAACATTGATTTCAAACTACTCAATACAAAGTATGATTTAACTCTGTGAGATGAATACACACATCAGAAAGCAGTTGCTCATAAAGCTTCTCTCCAGTTTTCAATGGAAGACATTTCCATTCACACCACAGGCCTCTAGGCAACACTAAATATCCCTTCTCAGATTCCTCAGAGAAAGAGTTTCCAAAGTGGAAAATGTACAGTGAGCTTTAACTCTGTGAAATGAATGCCCATATCAGAGAGCACTTTCTTGGAAGGCTTCTTTCTGGATTTTATTTGAGTGTAATTCACTTTTCACTGTAGTCTTCCATGCACTCCAAAATATCAATTTTTCGGTTTTACAGGAACAGTGTTCCATCACTGCCTTATGAGAAAAGAGGTATAACTCCCTGAGTGGAATGCACATATCACAAAGCAGTTTCTCAGAAAGCTTCTTTCCTATTTTTATCTGAACATAGTTCCTTTTTCACCATAGTCCTAAATGTGCTCCCGAATGTCCCTTTGTGGAACTGTCCATGACGAAGTTTCCAATCTACGTAATGTAAAGAAAACTTTATCTATGTGAGATGAATTAACATAGCAAAAAGCAGATTCACAGAAAGCTTCTTTCCAGTTTTTATCTGAAGATATTTCCTTCTTCACCATACTCCTGAATTTGATCCCGAATGTCCCTTTGTGGATCCATCCATGACAGAGTTTCTAAGTTGTGAAATGTAAAGAAAGCTTTATCTGCATGAGATGAATACACATATCACAGAGCAGTTTCACAGAAAGCTTCATTCCAGTTTTTGTCTAAGGCTATTTCTCTTTTCACCGTAGACATCAATATGCTATACCTTGATGCCTTTTTCTCTAAAAGGGTTTCCCCAGTGCTGGATGAGAAAAGAGGTATAACACTGTGAGCGGAATGCTCACTTCACAACGCAGTTCCTCAGAAAGGTCCTCTCCAGTTCCTATCGGAACACATTTCCTTTTTCACAGTAAGCCTCAAAGAGCTCCTGAATATCGCTTGACACCTAGCAGATTCACAGAAAGTTTCCTTCTGTTTTTTATCTGAGGATACTTCTTTCTCCATATTGTAAAGAATATTCCCAAATGTCCTTCCTCAGGTTTCACAGAAGCAGTGATTTCCAACTGCTTAATCCAAAGAATGGTTTAACTCTATGAGATGAATACACACATCACAAAGCAGTTGCTCAGAAAGCTTCTATCTAGTTTTCAACGGAAGACATTTGCTTGCTGACCACATGCCTCCGGGTGCCACTTAATATCCCTTCACAGATTCCTCAAAGACAGAGTTTCCAAACTGGCCAACGTAGAGTGGCTTAACTCTGTGAAATGAATGCCCATATCAAAGAGCAGTATCTTGGAATGTTTTTTTTCTGGGTTTTATTTGTGGATACTTCACTTTTCTCTGTAATCTACAATGAGCTCCGAAATATCACTTTTTTGGTTTTACAGGAATAGTGTCCAAACACTGCCTTATGAGAAAAGAGGTATAACTCCATGAGTGGAATGCACACATCACAAAGCACTTTCTCAGAGTTTCTTCTCCGTTTTTATCTGAAGACATTTCCTTTTTCACCATAGGCCTGAGTGTGCTCCCAAATGTCCCTTCACGGATCCCTCCATGAAGGAGTTTCCTAACTGTGTAATACAAAGAAGATTTTATCTATGTGAGATCAATAAGCATATCTATCAGAAAAGTAGTTTCACAGAATGCTTCTTTCCAGTTTTTGTCTGACGATATTTCCTTTTTAACCATAGACACCTATATACACCCAAATGTCCCATGGTAGCTTTTTCTTCAAAAGGGATTCCCCAATCCTCTATGAGAAGAAAGGTATAACACTTTGAGTGGAGTGCACACATCACAAAGCAGCTCCTCAGAAAGCTTCTCTCCACTTTCTATCTGAAGATATTTCTGTTTTCACCATAAGCCTCAAAGTACTCCCGAATATCCCTTCACAGACTAAAGGAAAAGAGTGTTAGAATACTGCTCAATGAGAAGAGAAGCTGAACTGTGTGATTGGAATTCACACGACACAGAGCAGTCTCACAGAAAACTTCCTTTTTTTTTATCTGAGGGTATTTCTTTTTCAGCATATTCTAAAGAGCGTTCTCAAATGTTCTTTCTCAGGTTCCACAGAAACAGTGATTTCAAACTCTTTAATCCAAAGAACGATTTAATTCTATGACAATAATACACACATCACAAAGCAGCTGCTCAGAAAGCTTCTCTCGAGTTTTCAACGTAACACATATCCTTTCTCACCACAGGCCTCTGGGAGCCACTTAATATCCCTTTGCAGGTTCCTCAAAGACAGTTTCCAAAGTGGGAAATGTAGAGTCTACTTTAGCTCTGTGAAACGAATGCAGATATCAGAGAGTAGTTTCTTGGAACGCTTCTTTCTGGGATTTATTTGAGGATATTTCACTTTCGACATAGTCTTCAAAGCGCTCCGTAATATCTCTTTTACGGTTTTACAGGAACAGTCTTCAAACACTACCTTATGAGAAAAGGGGTATAACTCCCTGAGTTGAATGCACACGTCACAAAGAAGTTTCTCAGAAAGTTTCTCTCCAGTATTTATCTAAAGATATTTCCATTTTCAACATAGGCCTGAATGTACTCCCGAATGTCCCTTCGCAGATCCGTCCATGACAGAGTTTCCAAGCTGCATAATGTAAAGAAAGTTTTATCAATGTGAGATGAATAGACATAGCAAAAAGCAGATTCACAGAAAGCTTCTTTCCATTTTCCATCTGGAATATTTCATTTTTCATCATACTCCTGAATTTACTCCCAAATGTCCCTTCGTGGATTCGTCCATGACAGAGTTTCCAAGCTGTGTAACATAAAGAAAGCTTTATCTATGTGAGATGAATACACATACAACAGAGCTGTTTCACACAAAGCAGTTTTAGTCTGAGGCTATTTCCTTTTTCAACATATTCGTCAATATGCCCCTGAATATCCCTTGGTACCTTTCCTCCAAAAGGGATTCCCAGAATCTGTATGAGAAAAGAGGTATAACACTGTGAGTGGAATGCACATGTCACAAAGCAGTTCCTGAGAAAGCTTCTGTCTAGTTTATATCTGAACATATTTCCTTTTTCACCACAAGCCTGAAAGCGCTTCCGAATATCCTTTCACACAGTAAACATAAACAGTGGTAGAAAACATCTCAATGAAAGAAGCTTAACTGAGCGAGAGGAATTCACGTGACACATAACAGTTTCACAGAAAGCTTCCTTCTGGTTTTTATCTGAGGATATTTCTTTCTCCGTATTCTAAAGAGCGTTCCCAAACGTCCTTCCACAGATTTTACAGACGCAGTGATTTCAAACTGCTCAATGCAAAGAATGGTTTAACTCTATGTGATGAATACACACATCACAAAGCAGTTGCTCAGAAAGCTTCTCTCCAGTTTTCATTGTGAGACATTTCCTAGCTCACCAGAGGCCTCTGGATGCCACTTAATATCCCTTCGCAGATTCATCAAAGACAGAGTTTACAATCAGGGAATCATAGAGTAAAAATTGACTCTGAGAAATTAATATACATATCAGAGTGCTGTTTCATGGAATGCTTCGTTCTTTGGTTTATTTGAGGATGTTTCACTTTTCGCCATAGTCTTAAAAGCGCTCTGAAATATCACCTTTTCGGTTTTACATGAACGATTTTCAAACACTGCCTTATGAGAAAAGAGGTAAAATTCCCTGAGTTGAATGCACATATCACAAAGCAGATTCTCAGAAAGCTACTCTCCAGTTTTTATCTCAAGTTATTTCCTTTTTCATCATAGGCCAGAATGTGCTCCTGAATGTCCCTTCATGGATCCATCCATGAAGGAGTTTACAAACTGCATAAAATAAGGGAAGTTTTATCTATGTGAGACGGATAAACATAGTAAAAAGCAGATTCACAGAAAGCTTCTTTCCAGTTTTTTTCAGAGGATGCTTCCTTTTTTGCCACAGTCCTGAACGTGCTCCCGAATGTCCCTTCGTGATCCGTGCATGACAGTTTCCAAGCTGTGTAATGTAAAGAAAGCTTTATCTATGTGAAACGAATACACATATCACAGAGCAGTTTCACCGAATGCTTCTTTCCATTTTTTGTCTGAGACCATTTCTGTTTTCACCATAGGTGTCAATATGCTCCCGGATATCCCTTGGTACCTTTTTCCACAAAAGGGTTTCCCCGATGCTGTATGAGAAGAGAGGTATAACACTGTGAGTGGAATGCATACGTCACAAACCAGCTCCTCAGAAAGCTTGTCTCCATTTTCGATCTGACCATATTTCCTTTTTCACCATAAGCCTCAAAGTGCTCCCAAATGTCCCTTTGCACGCTAAACATAAACAGTTTTAGAAAAGTGCCCCATGAACAGAGAAGCTTAACTGAGCGAGAGCCATTGACACGACATACAGAAGTTTCATAAAAAGCTTCCTTCTGGTTTTATCTGAGGATATTTCTTTCTCCTTATCTAAAGAACGTCCCCAAATATACTTCCTCAGATTCAACAGAAACAGTGATTACAAACTGCTCAATCCAAACAATGGTTTAACTCTATGAGATGAATACACACATCACAAAGCAGTTGCTCAGAAAACTTCTCTCTAGTTTTCAACGGAAGACATTTCCTTTCTCGCCACTGACCTATGGTCACCACGTAATATCCTTTTGCAGAATCCTCAAAGACAAACTTTCCACATTGGGAAATGTAGAGTAAGCTTTAACTATCTGAAATGATTGCAAATATCTGAGAGCAGTTTCTTGGAATGCTTCTTTCTGGGTTTTATTTCAGGATATTTTACTTTTTGCCATGGTCTTCCATGCGTTCCGAAAAATTACTTTTACAGTTTTACAGGAACACGGTTCAAGCACTGCCTTATGAGAAAGTAAGTGCATACCTGAGTGGTATGCACACATCACAAAGCAGTTTCTCAGAAAGCTTCTCTCCAGTTCTTATCCGAAGATATTTCACTTTTCATCACAGTCTTGAATGTGCTCCCAAATATCCCTTCACGGATCTGTCCATGACAGAGTTTTCAAGCTGTGTAGGGTATAGAAAGCTTTATCAATGTGAGATGAATACAGTTATCAAAGAGTAGTTTCACAGAAAGCTTCTTTAGAGTTTTTGTCTGAGGCTCTTTATCATTTCACCATAGGTGTCAATATGCTCCCGGATATCCCTTGGTACCTTATTCTTCAAAAGAGTTTCCCTGATGCTATATGAAAAGAGAGGTATAACACTGTCAGTGGAATGCACATGTCAAAAAGTTGTTCCTCGGAAAGCTCCTCTCCAGTTTCTATCTGACCATAACTCCTTTTTCAATGTAAGCCTCAAAGTGCTCCCGAATATCGTTTTGCACGCTAAACATAAACAGTGTTAGAAAAGTGCCCATTGAACAGAGAAGCTAAACTGAGTGAGAGGAATTCACACGCCACGTAACAGTTTCACAGAAAGCTTCCTTCTGATTTTTATCAAAGGATATTTCCTCTCCATTTTCTAAAGAACGTTCCCACATGTCCTTCCTCAGATTCCACAGAAACAGTGATTTCAAACTGCTCAATCCAAAGAATGATTTAACTCTATGAGATGCATACAAACAACAGAAAAGAATTGCTCAGAAAGCTTCTCTCCAGTAGTCAATGGAAGACATTTCCCTGCTCGCCACAGGTCTCTGGTCGCCACTTAATATCTCTTCAAAGAATCCTCAAAGACAGACTTTCCAAACTGGGAAATGTAGAGTAAGCTTTATCTCTGTGAAATGAATGAACATGTCAGAGAGTAGTTTCTTGGAATGCTTCTTTCCGGGTTTTGTTTGATGACATTTCACTTTTTACCATAGTCTTCAAATGGCTCTGAATATCATTTTTTTAGTTTTACAGGAAGAGTTTTCAAACAGTGCTTTATGAGAAGAAAGGTATAACTCCATGAGTGGAATGTACACATCACCAAGCAGTTTCTCATAAAGCTTCTCTCCAGTTTTTATCTAACGATAATTCCTTTTTCACCATAGTCCAAATGTGATACCAAATATCCCTTCGCGGATCCATCCATGACGGAGTTTCCAAGCTGCATAATGTAAAGAAAGCTTTATCTTTGTGAGATGAATAAACATAGGAAAAAGCAGATTCACAGAAAGCTTCTTTCCGGTTTTTATCTGAAGATATTTCATTTTTCACCATAGTCCTAAATGTGCTCCCTAATGTCCCTTCATGCATCCATCCGTGACAGAGTTTCCAAGCTGCGTAATGTAAAGAAAGCTTGATCTATACGAGATGAGTACACATATCACAGAGCAGTTTCATTGAATGCTTCTTTCCAGATTTTGTCTGAGGCTATTTCCCTTTTCACCATAGGCATCAGCATGCTCCCGAATATCACTTCGCAGTACTACACTTTGTTCTGCAAATAGGTTTCCAAGATGCTGTATGAAAGAGAGGTATAACACTGTGAGTGGAATGCACAAGTCACAAAACAGTTCTTTGGAAAGCTTCTCTCCAGTGTCAGTCTGAACATATTTTCTTTTTTACCGTAAGCCTCAAATTGCTCCCGAAAATCCCTTTCACACTATTCCCATAAACAGGGTTAGAAAATTGCTCAATGAGAGGAGAGGCTGAACTGAGAGAGAGGAATTAAAACGACACAGAGTTGCTCGGTATCTCCAATTTTCATGGAAAATTTTCTTGCCACCCAGGCCTCTGCTCGCCTCTTAATATCCCTTCAAAGAATACTCAAAGACAGACTTTCCAAACTGGGCAAAATACAGTAGAGTAAGAACTCTGTGAAATGAATGGACATGTGAGAGAGCAGTTTCTTGGAATGCTTCTTTCTGGGTTTTATTTCATGACATTTCACTTTTCGCCATAGTCTTCAATGTGCTCCGAATATCACTTTTTTAGTTTTACATTAACAGTGTTCAAACAGTGCCTTATGAGAAGAAAGGTATAACTCCCTGAGTGGAATGCAAACATCACCAACCAGTTTCTCAGAAAGCTTCTCTCCAGTTTTTATCTGACGATATTTCCTTTTTCACCACAGGTCAGAATGTGATCCTGAATATCCGATCCGGATCCATCCAATGACGGAGTTTTCATGCTGCGTAATGTAAAGAAAACTTTATCTATGTGAGATGAATACACATATCACAGAGCAGTTTCATAGAAAGCTTATTTCCAGTTTTTGTTCGAGGCTATTTCCCTTTTCATCATAGGTATCAACATGCTCCTGAATATCACTTGGTACCATTTTCTCCAAAAAGATTTTCCCAATGCTGTATGAAAAGAGAGGTATAACACTGTAAGTGGAATGCACGCATCACAAACAGTTCCTTGGAAAGTTTCTCTCCAGTTTTGGTCTGAACATATTTCCTTTTTCACCATAAGCCTCAAAGTGCTCCCGAATATCCCTTTACACGTTAAACATAAACAGGGTTAGAAAACTGGTCAATGAATAGAGAGGTTTAACTGAGCTAGAGGAATTAAGACCACACAGAGCAGTTTCACAGAAAGCTTCCTTCTGGATTTTACATGAGGATATTTCTTTCTCCATATTCTAAGGAGTGTTCCCAAATGTCCTTCCTCAGATCCCACAAAAACAGTGATTTCAAACTGCTCAATCCAAAGAATTGTTTAATTCTATAAGGTGAATACACACATCACAAAGCAGTTGCTCAGAAAGCTTCTCTCCAGTTTTCATCGATAGACGTTTCCTTGCTCCCCACAAGCCTCTGGGCGCCACTTAATATCTCTTCACAGATTCCTCAATGATGGAGTTTCCAAACTGGGCAACATAAAGTAAGCTTTAACTCTGTGAAGTGAATGCACATGTCAGAAAGCATTTTCTTTGACCGCTTCTTTCTGGGTTTTATTTGAAGATATTTCACTTTTCACTTAGTCTTCCACGCACATCAACATATCACTTTTTCAGTTTTACAGGAACAGTGTTCAAACACTGCCTTATGAGAAAAGAGCTATAACTTGCTGAGTGAAATACACACAACCCAAAGCAGTTTCTCAGAAAGATTCTCTCCAGTTTTTATCTGAAGATATTTCCTTTTTCACCATAGGCATGAATGTGATCTCGAATATCCCTTCACAGATCTGTCCATGACGGAGTTTCCATGCTGCATATTGTACAGAAAGTTTATCTATGTGAGGTGAGTAAACATACCAAAAAGCAGATATACAGAAACTTCTTTCCAGTTTTTATCTGAAGATATTTCCTTTTTCAGCACAGTCCTGAATGTGCTCCCGAATGACCCTTCGTGGATCCATCCATGACAGAGTTTCCAAGCTGCGTTATGTAAAGAAAGCTTTATCTATGTGAGATGAATAAACAGACCAAAAAGCAGATTCACAGAAAGCTACTTTTCAGTTGTTATCTTAAGATGTTTCCTTTTTCACCATTGTTCTGAATGTGCTCCCGAATATCCCTTTGCGGATCCATTCATGACGGAGTTTCCAAGCTGCGTAATGTAAAAAAAGCTTTATCTATGTGAGATGAACACACATAGCACAGAGCAATTTCACAGAAAGCTTCCTTCTGATTTTTATCTGTGGATATTTCCTTTTCAGCATATTCTAAAGACCGTTCCCAAATGTCCTTCCTCAGGTTCCACAGAAACTTTGAGTTCAAACTGCTCAATCCAAAGAATGATTTAACTCTATGGGATGAATACACACATCACAAAGCAGGTGCTCAGAAAGTTTCTCTCCAGTTTTCAACGGAAGACATTTCCTGCTCACCACGGTTCTCTGGACGCCACTTAATATCCCTTCACAGATCCCTCAAAGATGCAGTCTCCAAATTGGGCAATGTAGAGTAAGTTTTAACTCTGTGACATGAATACACATATCAGAGAGCAGTTTCTTGGAATGCGTCTTTCTGGGATTTATTCGAGGATATTTCACTTTTTGCCAGAGTCCTCAATGGGCTCCAAAATATCACTTTTTCAGTTTTAGAGGAACAGTGTTCAAACACTGCCTTATGAGAAAAGAGGTATAACTCCCTGAGTGGAATGCACATGTCACAAAGCAGGTTTTCAGAAAGCTTCTCTCCAGTTTTTGTCTGAAGATATTTCGGTTTTCCCATAGTCCTGAATGTGCTCCCAAATGTCCCTTCGCTGATCCGTCCATGACAATATTTCCAAGCTGTGTAAGGTAAAGAAAGCTTTATCTATGTGAGATGAATAAACATTGCAAAAAGCATATCCACAGAAATCTTCTTTCCAGTTCTTATCTAGAGATATTTCCTTTTTCACCATAGTCCTGCATGTGCTCCCGAATGTCTCTTCGCGGATCCATCCATGACAGAGTTTCCAAGCAGCGTAATGTAAAGAAAGCTTTATCTATGTGAGACGAATACATATGCCACACAACAGTTTAACAGAAAGCTTCTTTCCAGTTTTTGTCTGAGGCTATTTCTCTTTTCTCCATATGTGTCAATATGCTCCCAAATATCCCTTGGTACCTTTTTTTCCAAAAGGGTTTAACTAATCCTGTTTGAGAACAGAGGTAAAACACTGTGAGTAGAATGCACACGTCACAAAGCAGTTTCTCAGAAAACTTCTCTATAGTTTTTATCTGAAGAGATTTCCTTTTTCACCATAGGCCTGTAAGTGCTCCCGGATGTTCCTTTGTGGATCCGTCCATGATGGATTTCCAAACTGCACAATAAAAAGAAAGTTTTATCTATGGGAGATGAATAAATATATCTATCACAAAGCAGTTTCACAGAAATCTTCATTCCAGTTTTTGTCTGAACGTATTTCCTTTTTCACCATAGTCGCCATATACTCCTGAATATCCCTTGGTAGCTTTTTCTCCAAAAAGGATTCCCCAATACTCTATGAGAAGAAAGGTATAACTCAGTGAGTGGAATTCACACATCACAAATCAAGTCCTCAGAAAGCTTCTCTCCAGTTTCTATCTGAAGCTATTTCCGTTTTCACCATAAACCACAAAGCGCTACTGAGTATCCCTTCACAGACTTAACAGAAACAGTGGTACAATACAGCTCAATGAATAGAGAAACTTAACTGTGCGAGTGGAATTCACACATTCCAGAGCAGTTTAACAGAAATCTTACTTCTGGTTTTTCATCTGAGGGTATTTCTTTTTCAGCATATCCTAAAGAGCGTTCCAAAATGTTCTTTCACAGATTCCACAGAAACAGGGATTTCAAAACTGCTCTATCCGAAGAATGATTTAACTCCATGAGATTAATACACGCATCACAAATCAGTTGCTCAGAAAGCTTCTCCCCAGTTTTCAATGGAAGACATTTCCTTGATCACTACAGACCTCCGGGCGCCACTTAATATCCGTTCACAGAATCCTCAAAGAGAGACTTTCCAAACTGGGCAACATAGAGAAAGCTTTAACTCTCTGAAATGAATGCACATATCAGAGAGCAGTTTCTTGGAACACTTCTTTCTGGGTTCTAATTCACGATATTTCATTTTTCTCCATAGTCTTCCATGCTCTCCGAAATACTCCTTTTTCGATTTTAAGGGAACACTGTTCAAACACTGCCTTTTGAGAAAAGAGGTATAACTCCCGGAGTGGAATGCAAACATAAAAAGCACTTTCTCAGAAAGCTTCTATCTGGTTTTTATCTGAAGATATTTCCTTTTTCACCATAGTCCTGAATGTGTTCCCAAATGTCCCTTCGTGGATCCATCCATGACAGAGTTACCAAACTGCTTAATGTAAAGAAAGTTTTATCTATGTGAGATGAAATATCACAGAGCAGTTTCATAGAAAGTTTCTTTCAAGTTTTTGTCTAAGTCTATTTCCCTTTTCACCATAGGCATCAACATGCTCCTGAATATAACCTGGTACATTTTTTTCCAAACAGGTCTCCCCGATGCTGTATGAGAAGAGAGTTATAACACTGAGAGTGGAATGCACACGTCACAAAGCAGTTCCTCGGAATGCTTCTCTACAGTTTTGGTGTGAATGTATTTCCTTTTTCACTATAAGCCTCAAAAATCTCCCAAATATCCCTTCACACGTTAAACACAATCAGGGTTAGAAAACTGCTCAATGAATAGAGAGGTTTAACTGAGTGAGAGGAATTAAGACGACACAGAGCAGTTTCACAGAAAGCTTCCTTCTGGATTGTACCTGAGGATATTTCTTTCTCTATATTCTAAGGAGCATTCACAAATGTCCTTCCTCAGATTCCACAAAAACAGTGATTTTAAATCGCTCTATTCAAAGAATTGTTTAACTCTATGAGATGAATACACACATCATGAAGCAATTGCTCAGAAAACTTCCCTCCAGTTTTCATCAGAAGACTTTTCCTTGCTCACTACAAGCCTCTGGGTGTACATAATATCCCTTCACAGATTCCTCAAAGACAGAGTTTCCAAACTGGGCAACGTAGAGTAAGCTTTAATTCTATGAAATGAATGCACATATCAGAGTGCATTTTCTTGGAACGGTTCACTCTGGGTTTTATTTGTGGATATTTCACGTTTTGCTACAGTCTTCAATGAGCTCTGAAATATCATTTTTTCGGTTTTGCAGGGATAGTCTTCAAACACTGCCTTATGATAAAAGAGGTATAACTCCCTGAGTGGAATGCACACATCACAAAGCAGTTTATCAGAATGCTTCTCTCCCTTTTTTATCTGAAGATATTTCCTATTTCACCATAGGCCTGAATGTGCTCCTGAATGTCCCTTTGCAAATCCGTCCATGACGGCGTTTCAAAACTGTGTAATGGGAAGAAAGTATTATCCATGTGAGATAAATAAACATATCTATCACAAAGCAGTCTCACAGCAAGCTTCTTTCCAGGTTTTGTCTAAGCATATTACATTTTTCACCAGCCATCCGTATACTCCCAAATGTTCCCTGGTAGCTTTTTCTCCAAAAGGAATTCCCCAATCCTCTATGAGAAGGAAAGTATTACTCTGTAAGTGGAATGCACACGTCATGAAGCAGCTCCTCGGATATCTTCTCTCCAGTTTCTATCTGAAGATATTTCCATTTTCACCATAAGCCTCAAAGCACTCCCAAATATCCCTTTGCAGAATAAACATGAACAGTGTTAGAATACTGGTCAATGAAATGAGAAGCTGACCTGTGTGAGCAGAATTGATGCGACACAGTGCAGTTTCACAGAAAGCTTCCTTCTAGTTTCTATTTGAGGTTATTTCTTTTTCAGGATATTCTTAAGAGTGTTCCCAATTGTCCTTTCTCAGGTTCCACAGAAAGAGTGATTTCAAACTGCTCATTCCAAAGAATGATTTAACTATATGAGATGAATATAAACATCACAAAGCTGTTGCTCAGAAAGGTTCTCTCCAGTTTTCAATGGAAGACATTTCCTTACTCGCCACAGGCCTCTAGTCACCACTTAATATCCCTTCACAGAATCCTCAAAGACAGACTTTCCAAACTGGGAAATGTAGAATTGGCTTTTACTCTCTGAAATGAATGCAAACGTCAGAGAGGAGTTTATTGGAACGCTTCTTTCTGGGTTTTATTTCCAGATATTTCACTATTCACCATAGTCTTCCATGCACTCCGAAATATTACTTTTCCAATTTTACAGGAACAGTGTTCAAACACTGCTGTATGAGAAAAGTGGTATAACTCCCTGAGTGGAATGCACACATTACAAAGCAGTTTCTCAGAAAACTTCTGTCCAGTTTTTATCTGAAGATATCTCCTTTTTCACTGTAGGCCTGAATGTGCTCCCGAAAGTCCCTTTGCAAATGCATCCATGACAGAGTTTCCAAACTGGGTAACATAAGGAAAGTTTTATCTCCGTGAGATGAATAAACATATCTATCACAAAGCAGTTTCACAGAAATCTTCTCTCCAATTTTTGTCTGAGGATATTTCCTTGTTCACCATAGCCGTCCCTATACACCAGAATGTCCCTTGGTAGCTTTTCCTACAAAAGGGATTTCCCAATCCTCTATGAGAAGAAAGGTATAATTCTGTGACTGGAATGCCCATGTCACAAAACAGCTCCTCAGAAAGATTCCCTCCACTTTCTATGTGAAGATATTTCATTTTTCTGCATAAGGCTCATGGCGCTCCTGAAAATCCCTTCACAGACTAAAAAAAACAGTGTTAGAATACTTCTCAATGAAAAGAGAAGCTTAACTCTGCGAGTGGAAATCACACGACAAAGAGCAGTCTCACAGAAAGCTTCCTTCTGGATTCTATCTGAGGTTTTTTTTTTTTTTTTTTTTTTTTTTTCAGGATATTCTAAAGAGCGTTCCCAAAGTCCCTTTCTCAGATTCCACAGAAACAGTGATTTCAGACTGCTCAATCCAAAGAATGATTTAACTCTATGAGATGAATACACACATCACAAAGCAGTTGCTCAGAAAGCTTCTCTTCAATTTTCAATGCAAGGCAGGCCTCTGGTTGCCATTTAATATCCCTTCACAGAATCCTCAAAGACAGACTTTCCAAACTGGGAAGTGTAGAGTAAGTTTTAACTCTGTGAAATGAATGGACATGTCAGAGAACAGTTTCTTGGAATGCTTCTTTATGGGTTTTACTGGACAACATTTCACTTTTTGCCATAGTCTTCAATGTGCTCCGAATATCACTTTTTTAGTTTTACAGGAACAGAGTTCAAAGTGTGTCTTCTGAGAAGAAAGGTATAACTCCCTTATTGGAATGCACACATCACAAAGCATTTTCTCAGAAAGCTTCTCTCCAAATTTTATCTGATGATATTTCCTTTTTCACCATAGGCCCGAATGTTATCTCAAATATCCCTTTGCCTATCCATCCATGACGGAGTTTCCAAGCTGTGTAATATAAAGAAAGCTTTATCTATGTGAGATGAATAAACAGAGCCAAAAGCAGATTCACCGAAAGCTATTGTTCAGTTTTTATCTTAAGATGTTTCCTTTTTCACCATTGTTCTGAATGTGTTCCCAAATGTCCCTTTACGGATCCATCCATGACGGAGTTTCCAAGCTGCGTAGTGTAAAGAAAGCTTTATCTATGTCAGATGAATACACATACCACATAGCAGTTTCGTAGAAAGCTTCTTTCCAGTTTTTGTCTGAGGCTATTTCCCTTTTCAGTATAGGAATCAACATGCTCCCGAATGTCACTTGGTACCTTTTTCTCCAAAAGGGTTTCCCCGATGTTGTGTGAGAAGAGAGGTATAACACTGTGAGTGGAATGCACACATCACAAAGTTGTTTTTCGGAAAATTTCTCTCCAGTTTCGGTCTGAACATACTTCGTTTTTCACAGGAAACCTCAAAGTGCTCCCGAATACTCCTTCACATGCTAAACATAAACAGGGTTAGAAAACTGCTCAAGTAAAAGAGAGGCTTAACTGAGCAAGAGGAATTAAGACGACACAGAGCAGTTTCACAGAAAACTTACTTCTGGATTTTACCTGAGATTATTTCTTTCTCCATATTCTAAGGAGCTTTCCCAAATGTCCTTCCTCATATTCCACAAAAACAATGATTTCAAATTGTTCAATCCAAAGAATGATTTAACTCTATGAGATGAATACACACAACACAAAGCATTTACTCTGAAAGCTTCTCTCCAGGTTTCATTAGAAGACGTTTTCTTGCTCACCACCAGCCTCAGGGTGCCTCTTAGTATCCCTTCACAGATTCCTCAAAGACAGAGTTTCCAAACTGGGGAACATAGTAAACTTTAACTCTGTGAAATGAATGCACATATCAGAGAGCAGTTTCCTGGAACGATTCTCTCTGTGTTTTATTTGAAAATATTTCACTTTTTGCCATAATCCTCAATGCGCTCTGAAATATCACTTTACGGTTTTACAGGAACTGTGTTCAAACACTGCCTTATGAGAAAAGAGGTTTAACTCCGCGAATAGAATGCACATCACAAAGCAGTTTCTCAGAAAGTTTCGCTCCAGTTTTTATCTGAAGATATTCCCTTTTTCTCCATGGGCCTGAATGTGCTCCCGAATGTCCCTTTGTGGATTCGCCAATGACAGAGTTTCCAAGCTGCGTAATATAAAGAAAGCTTTATCTATGTGAGATGAATAAACCTAGCAAAAAGCCGATTCACAGAAAGTTTCTTTCCAATTTTTATGTGAAGATATTTCCATTTTCACCATAGTCCTGAATGTCTTCCCATATGTCCCTTCGTGGATCCATTCATGTTTGAGTTTTCAAGTTGTGTAATGTAAAGAAAGCTCTATCTATGTTACATGAATAAACAGACCAAAAACAGATTCACAGAAAGCTACTGTTCAGTTTTTATCTTAAGATGTTTCCTTTTTCACCATTGTTCTGAATGTGCTCCTGAATGTCCCTCTGCGGATCTGTCCATGATGGAGTTTCAAAGCAGCGTAATGTAAAGAAAGCTTTATCTATGTGAGTTGAATACACATAGCACAGAGTAATTTCACGGAAAGCTTCTTTCCAGTTTTTTTCTTTGGATATTTCCCTTTTCACCATATCCGTCCATATACTCCCGAATGTCCCCTGATAACTTTTTCTCCAAAATGATTTCCCCGATGCTGTATGGGAAGAGAGGTATAATACTGTGAGTGGAATGCAGTCGTCACAAGGCAGTTCCTCGGAAATCTTCTCTCCAGTTTCTATCTGAAGATATTTCCGTTTTCACCATAAGCTTCAAAGCGCTCCTGAGTATCCTTCAGCAGACGAATCTAAAACAGTTTTAGAATACTGCTCAATGAAAATAGAAGCTTAACTGTGCGAATGGAACTCACATGGCACAGAGCAGTTTCACAGAAAGCTTTCTTCTGGTTTTTATCGGAGGGTATTTCTTTTTCAGTATATTCTTAAGAGCGTTCCCAAATGTCCTTTCTCAGGTTCCAGAGAAAGAGTGATTTCAAACTGCTCAATCCAAAAATGATTTAACTCTTTGAGATGAATACACATATTACAAAGTAGTTGTTCAGAAAGCTTCTCTCCAGTTTTCAATGAAAGACACCTTCTTGCTCTCCACAGGCCTCCAGTCGCCACTTAATAAGCCTTTGCAGAATCCTCTAAGACAGACTTTCCAAACTGGCAAATGTAGAGTGGGCTTTAACTCTCTGAAATGAATGCACATGTCAGAGAGCTGTTTCTTGGAACGCTTTTTTTCTGGGTTTTATTTCAGGATATTTCACTTTTCGCCATAGTCTTCTGTGGGTTCCGAGATATTACGTTTTCGGTTTTACAGGAACAGTGTTCAAGTACTGCCTTATGAGAAAAGAGGTATAACCCCCTGAGTGGAATGCAGACATCACAAAGCAGTTTCTCAGAAAGCTTCTCTCCAGTTTTTATCTGAAGATATTTCCTTTTTCAACATAGGCCTTAATGTTCTCCCGAATATCCCATCGTGGATGTGTCCATGAAGGAGTTTCCAAACTGCATAATAAAAGGACAGTTTTATTTATGTATGATGAATAAACATATCTATCACCAAGCAGTTTCACAAAAATATTCTTTCCAGTTTTTGTCTGAGGATATTTCAATTTTCACCATAGCCATCCGTATGCTCTGGAATGTCCCTTGGTAGCTTTTTCTCCAAAGGTATTCCCCAATTCTCTAGGAGAAAAAGGTGTAACCCTGAGAGTGGAATGCACAAGTCACAAAGCAGCTCCTCAGAAAGCTTCTTTCCAGTTTCTATCTGAGATATTTCCATTTTCACCATAAGCCTCATAGAGCTACCGAATATCACTTCGCAGACTAATCACAGTGTTAGAATACTGTTCAATGAAAAGAGAAACTGAACTGTGTGAGTGGAATTCACATGACTGAGAGCAGTTTCACAGAAAGCTTCCTTCTGGTTTTTATCTGAGGGTATTTCTTTTTCAACATATGCTAAGGACTGTTCCAAAATGGCCTTTCTCTGGTTCCAAAGAAATAGTGATTTTAAACTGTTTAATACAGAGAATGATTTAACTCTATGAGATGAATACACACATCACAAAGCAGTTGCTCAGAAAGCTTCTCTCTAGTTTTCAACGAAAGACATTTCCTTGTTCACCACAGGCCTCTGGGTGACACATAATATCCCTTTGCAGATTCCTCAAAAACAGAGTTTCCACACTGGGCAATGTAGAGTAAGATTTAACTCTGTGAAATGAATGTACATATCAGAGAGCAGTTTTTTGGAATGCTTCCTTCTGGGTTTTAGTTGAGGATAGTTCAATTTTCGCCATAGTCTTCAACGCGCTCTGAAATGTCACTTTTTCGGTTTTATAGGAACCATGTTCAAACACTGCCTTATGAGAAAAGAGGATTAACTCCCTGAATGCAATGCACACATCACAAAGCAGTTTATCAGAATGCTTCTCTCCAGTTTTTTTCTGAAGATATTTCCACTTTCACCATAGTCCTGAAGGTGCTCCAGAAAGTCTCTTCGCACATCTGTCCATGATGGCATTTCAAAACTCCATAATAGAAAGAAAGTTTTATCTATGTGAGATGAATAAACATATCCATCTAAAAGCAGTTTCACAAAAAGCTTATTTCCATTTTTGTCTGAAGATACTTCCTTTTTCAACATAGCCGTTCATATACTCCTGAATGTCCCCTGGTAGCTTTTTCTCCAAAACGGATTCCCCATCCTCGATGAGAAGAAAAGTATAACTCTGTGAGTGGAGTGCACACGTCACAAAGCAGCTACACTGAAATCTTCTCTCCAGTGTCTATCTGAATATTTCTGTTTTCATCATAAGCCTCAAAGCGCTCCAGAGTATCCCTTAGGTGACTAAACTAAAGCAGTGTAACAGCACTGCTCAATGAAAACAGAAGCTTAACTGTGCAAGTGGAGTTCACATGACCAAGCAGTTTCACAGAGCACTTCCTTCTGGTTTTTATCAGAGGGTATTTCTTTTTCAGCATATTCTTAAGAGCATTCCCAAATGTCCTTTCTCAGGTTCCACCAAAACAGTGATTTCAAACTGCTCAATCCAAAGAATGGTTTAACTCTATGAGATGAATAGGCACATCACAAAGCAGTTGCTCAGAAAGATGCTCTCCAGTTTTCATCGGAAGACATTTCCTTGCTCACCACAAGCCTCAGAGCGCCACTTAATATCCCTTCACATATTCCTTAAAAACAGAGTTTCCAAACTGGGCAACGTAGAGTAAGCTTTAACTTTGTGAAGTGAATGCACACATCAGAGAGCAGTTTCTCGGAACGCTTCTTACTGGGTTTTATTTGAAGATATTTCACTTTTCGCCTTAGTCTTCAATGCACTCTGTAATATCACTTTTTCGGTTTTATAGTTACAGTGTTCAAACACTGTCTTACGAGAAAAGAGGTTTAACTCCCTGAGTGGAATGCTCACATCACAAAGCAGTTTCTCAGAAAGCTTCTCTCCAGTTTTTATCTGAATATATTTCCATTTTCAAAATAGTCCTGAAGGTGCTCCCGAATTTCCATTTGCAGAGGCGTCCATGACAGAGTTTCCAAGCTGTGTAATGTAAAGAAAGCTTTATCTATATGCGATGAATAAACATAGCAAAAATGATATTCACAGAAATCTTCTTTCCAGTTTTTCTCTGAGCATATTTCCTTTTTCACCATAGCCATCCATATACCTCCAAATGTCCCCGGTATCTTTTTCTCCAAAAGGGATTCCCCAATCATTTATGAAAAGAGAGGTATAACACTGTGAGTGAAATGCACAGGTCACAAAGCAGTTCCTCGGAAAACCTCTCTCCAGTGTCTATCTGAACATAGTTCCTTTTTCATTTAATCCTCAGAGAGCTCCCGAATATCCCTTCGCACGCTAAACATAAACAGTGTTACAAAACTACTCAGTCAAAAGAGAAGTTTAACTGAGAGAGAGTAATTAACATGATGCACAACAGTTTCACAGAAAGTGTCCTTCTGGTTTTTATAGGAGGATATTTGTTTCTCCCTATTCTAAAGAGCGTTCCCAAATGTCCTTCCTCAGATTCCACAGAAGCAGTGATTTCAAATTGCTCAATCTAAATAATAATTTAACTCTATGAGATGAATACACACATGACAAAGCAGTTGCTGAAAAGCTTCTTTCCAGTTTTCAAAGGAAGGCATTTCCTTGCTCACCAAAGACCTCTGGGAGTCACTTAATAACCCTTCGCAGATTCCTCAAAGACTGTTTCCAAAATGGGCCATGTAGAGTAAGCTTTAACTCTGTGAAGTGAATGCACATATCAGAGAACAGTTTTTTGGAATACATTTTTCTCGGTTTTATTTGAGGACAGTTCACTTTTCCCTATAGTTTTCAATGCACTCCAAAATATAGCATTTTCGGTTTTACAGGAACTGTGTTCAAACACTGCCTTATGAGAAAGGAGTTTTAACTCCCTGAGTGAAATGCACACATCACAAAGCAGTTTCTCAGAAAACTTTTCTCCGGTTTTTTTTGGAAGATATTTCCTTTTTCACCAGTGGCCTGAATTTCCTCCCGAATGTCCCTTCATGATTCCGTCCATGACAGAGTTTCCATGCTACGTAATGTAAATCAAGCTTTATCATCATAAGATGAATAAACATAAAAAAAGCAGATTTACAGAAATCTTCTTTCCAGTTTTTTTCTGAACATATTTCCTATTTCACTGTAGTCCTGTATGTGCTCCCGAATGTCCTTTCGTGGATCCATCCATGACAGAGTTTCCAAGCTGCGTAATGTAAAGAAAGCTTTATCTATGTGAGATGAATACACATATCACAGAGCAGTTTCACAGAAAGCTTCTTTCCAGTTTTTGTCTGAAATTGTTTCCCTTTTCACCATGGGCATCAATATGTTCCCGGATATCCCTTGGTACCTTATTCTCCAAAATCGTTTCCCTGATGCTGTATGAGAAGAGACGTACAATACTGTGAGTGAAATGCACACGTCACAAAGCATTTTCTCTGAAAGTTTCTCTCCAGTTTCTATCTAAACATATTTCCTTTCTCATTGTAAACTGAAAACACTTCCGAATATCCCTTTGCATGCTAAACGTAAACAGTATTAGAAAACTCTTCAATGAAAAGGGAATCTTAAGTGAGTGTGAGAAATTCACATGACACATAGCAGTTTCACAGAAAGCTTCCTTTTGGTTTTCATCTGAAGGTATTTCTTTCTCCTGATTCCAAAGAGGGATTCCAAATGTCCTTCCTGAGATACCACAGAAACAGTGATTTCAAACAGCTCAATCTAAGAATAGTTTAACTCTATGAGATGAATACACACATCATAAAGCAGTTGCTCAGAAAGCTTCTCTCCAGTTTTCATGGGAAGACATTTCATTGTTCATCACAGGTCTTCGGGGTGCCACTTAATATCCCTTCACATATTCCTCAAAGACAGAGTATCCAAACTGGGCAATGGAGAGTAAGCTTTAAATCTGTGAAATGAATGCACATATCAGGGAGCAGTTTTTTGGAACGCTTCTTTTTGGGTTTTATTTGAGGATATTTCACTCTTCGCATAGTCTTCAATGCGCTCCGAAATATCTTTTCGGTTTTACAGGAACAGTGTTCAAACACTGCCTTATGAGAAAAGAGGTATAACTCCCTAAGTGGAATGAACACATCACAAAACAGTTTCTCAGAAAACTTCACTCCAGTTTTTATCTGAAGATATCTCCTTTTTCACCATAGGCTGGAAAGTGCTCCCGAGTGTCCCTTCGAGGATCCATCTGTGACGGAGTTTCCAAGTTTTGTAATGTAAAGAAAGCTTTACCAATGTGAGATGAATAAACATAGCAAAAAGTAGATTCACAGAAAGCTTCTATTCAGTTTTTATCTGAATATATTTCCATTTTCACCATAGTCCTGAATGTGCTCCCAAATGTCCCTTCACGGATATGACCATGACAGAGTTTCCAAGCTGTGTAATGTAACGAAAGCTTTATCTATGTGAGATGAATAAGCATAAGAAGACGTAGATTCAAAGAAAGTTTCTTTTCAGTTTTTATCTGAAGATATTTCCTTTTTCATCATATGACTGAATGTCTTCCCAAATGTCCCTTCGCGGATCTGTCCACGGCGGAGTACCCAAACTACGTAATATAAGGAAAGTTTTATCTATATGAGATGAATAAACATATGTTTCACAAAACAGTTTCACAAAACAATTCTTTCCCATTTTTGTCTGAGGTTATTTCCTTTTCAGAATAGCCTTCCCTATTCTCATGAATGTCCCTTTGTAGCTTTTTCTCCAAAAGGGATTCCCAATCCTGTATGAGAGGAAAGGTATAATTCTGTGAGTGGAATGCACATGTCACGAAGTAACTCCTCGGAAACCTTCTCTCCAGTTTCTATCTGAAGATATTTCCTTTTTCACCGTAAGCCTCGATGCATTCCCGAATATCCCTTCACAGACTAAACAAAAACAATGTTAAGAGAATGAACATTGAAAAGAGAAGCTAAACCGTGTGAACGGAATTCACGTGACACAGAGCAGTTACACAGAAAGCTTCCTTCTGGATTTTACCTGAGTATATTTCTTTCTCCATATTCTAAAGAGGGTTCCCAAATGTCCTTTCTCAGATTCCACAGAAACAGTGATTTCAAACTGCTCAATCTAAAGAATGATTTAATTCTATGAGATGCATACAAACATCACAAAAGAGTTGTTCAGAAAGCTTCTGTCCAATTTTCAACGGAAGAGATTTCCTTGCTACCACAGGCCTCTGGTTGCCACTAAATATCCCTTTGCAGAATCTTCAAACACACACTTTCCAAAATGGAAAAAGTAGAATAAGCTTTAACTCTGTGAAATGAATGGACATGTCAGAGAACAGTTTCTTGGAATGCTTCTTTCCGGGTTTTATTTGACGACATTTCACCTTTCACCATAGTCTTCAATGTGCACTGAATATCACTTTTTTAGTTTTACAGGAACTGAGTTCAAACAGTGCCTTATGAGAAGAAAGGTATAACACTCTGAGTAGAAAGCACACATCACCAAGCAGTTTCTCAGAAAGCTTCTCTCCAGTTATTATCTGATGATATTTCCTTTTCCACCATTGGCCCAAATGTGATCCCGAATATCCCTTCACGGATCCAACCGTGACGGAGTTTCAAAACTGCGTACTGTAAAGAAAGCTTTATGTCTGTGAGATGAGTAAACATAGCAAAAAGCAGATTCACAAAAAGCTTCTTTCCAGTTTTTATCTAAAGATATTTCCTTTTTTGCCATAGTCCTGAATGTGCTCCCGAATATCCCTTCATGGATTCGTCCATGAGAGAGATTCCAAGCTGTGTAATGTAAAGAAAGCTTTATCTATGTGAGATGAATACAGATATCACAGAGCAGTTTCATAGAATGCTTCTTTCCAGTTTTTGTCTGAGACTATTTCCCTTTTCACCATAGGTATCAACACGCTCCCAAATATCACTTGGTACCTTTTTCTCCAAAAAGGTTTCCCTGATGCTGTATGAGAAGAGAGGTATAACACTGTGAGTGGCATGCACACGTCACAAAGCAGTTCCTCGGAAAGCCTCTCTCCAATTTCGGTCTGAACATATTTCCTTTTTCACTGTAAGCCTCAAAGAACTCCCGAATATCCCTTCACATGCTAAACATAAAGAGGGTTATAAAACTTTTCAATGAAAAGAGAGGCTTAACTGAGTGAGAGGAATTAAGGTGACACAGAGTAGTTTCACAGAAAGCTTCCTTCTGGATTTTACCTGAGGATATTTCTTTCTCCATATTCTAAGGAGCGTTCCCAAATGTCCTTTCTCAGATTCCATAAAAACAGTGATTTCAAACTGCTCAATCCAAAGTATGGTTTAACTCTATGAGATGAATACACACCTCACAAAGCAGTTGCTCAGAAAGCTTCCCTCCAGTTTTCATTGGAAGACGTTTCCTTGCTCACCACAAGCCTTTGGGCGCCACTTAATATCCCTTCACAGATTCCTCAAGACAGAGTTCCCAAACTGGGCAATGTAGAGTAAGCTTTAACTCTGTGAAATGAATGCACATATCAGAGAGCAGTTTCTTGGAACACTTCTTTCTGGGCTTTATTTGAGGATATTTCACTTTTCGCCATAGTCTTCAAAGCACTCAGAAATATCACATTTTTTGTTTTACAGGAACAGTGTTCAAACACTGCCTTAGGAGAAAAGAGGTATAACTCTCTGAATGGAATGCACACATCACAAAGCAGTTTCTCAGAAAGCTTCTCTCCAGTTTTTATCTGAAGATATTTCCTTTTTCATCATGGGCCTGAATGTGCTCCCGAATGTCCTTTGCAAATCCGTCCATGACGGAGTTTCCTAACTGTGTAATAGAAGAAAGTTTTATCTATGTGAAATGAATAAACATATCTATCACAAAGCAGTTTCACAGAAAGCTTCTTTCGAGTTTTTGTCTGAGGATATTTCCCTTTTCAGCAAAGCCATCCATATACTCCCGAATGTCCCCTGGTGACTTTTACACCAAAAGGGATTCCACAATCCTCTATGAGAGGAAAAGTATAACTCTGTGAGTGGAATCGCACGTCACAAAGCAGCTCCTCAGAAATCTTCTCTCCAGTTTCTATCTGAAGTTATTTTTGTTTTCACCATAAGCCACAAAACGCTCCTGAGAATACCTTAGCTGACTAAACTAAAACAGTGTTAGAATACTGCTCAATGAAAACAGAGGCTTAACTGTACAAGAAGAATTCACTTGACAAAGAGCAGTTTCACAGGAAGTTTCCTTCTGGTTTCCATCGATGGTTATTTCTTTTTCAGCATATTCTTTTTTTTTTATAAGTAAATATATATTTATTTATTTACTTGAAGTAATTATCCCACGTGATTGTGGTGGCTCACAAGGGTTTTTTTCAGCATATTCTTAAGAGCATTCCCAAATGTCCTTTCTCAGGTTCCACAGAAAGAGTGATTTCAAACTGCTCAATCCAAAGAATGATTTAACTCTGAGATGAATACACACATCGCAAAGCAGTTGCTCAGAAATCTTTTCTCCACTTTTCAATGGAAGGCATTTCCTTGCTCGCCACAGGCCTCCGGTCGCCACTTAATATCCCTTCGCAGAATCCTCAAAGACAGACTTTCCAAACTGGGAAATGTAAAGTAAGCTTTAACTCTCTGAAATGAATGCACATGTCAGAAAGAGGTTTCTTGGAACGCTTCTTTCTGAGTTTTATTTCAGGATATTTCACTTTTCACCATAGTCTTCCATGGGCTCTGAAATATTACTTTTTCAGTTTTACAAGAACAGTGTTCAAACACTGATTTATGGGAAAAGAGGTATAACTCCCTGAGAGGAATGCACACATCACAAAGTAGTTTCTCAGAAAGCTTCTCTCCAGTTTTTATCTGATGATAATTCCGTTTTCACCATAGTCCTGAATGTGCTCCCTAATGTCCCTTCATGGATCCATCCGTGACAGAGTTTCTAAGCAGTGTAATGTAAAGAAAGCTTTATCTATGTGAGATGAAAACACATAGCACAGATAAGTTTCATAGAAAGCTTCTTTCCAGTTTTTATCTGAACATATCTCCTTTTCCACCGTAGGCTTGAATGTACTCCCCAATGTCCCTTTATGTATCCGTCCATGACGGAGTTTCCAAACTGTGTAATACAAAGAAAGCTTTATCTATGTGAGATGAATAAACATATCTATCACAAAGCTGTTTCACAGAAGTTTTCTTTCCAGTTTTTGTCTGAGGATATTTCCTTTTTCACTATTGCTGTCCCTATACTCCCGAATGTCTCATGGTAGCTTTTTCTCCAAAAGGGATTCCCCAATCCTCTGGAAGAAGAAAGGTATAATTCTGTGACTGGAATGTACACATCACAAATCAGCTCCTCGGAAAGTTTCTCTCCAGTTTCTATCTGAAGATATTTCCTTTTTCACCATAAGCCTCAATGCGCTTCTGAATATCCCTTTGCAGACTAAACAAAACAGTGTTACAATACTGCTCAATGAAAAGAGAAGCTTAACTGAGGGAGCAGAATTAACGTGACACAAAGAAGTTTCACAGAAAGTTTCTTCTGGTTTCTATCTGAGGTTCTTTCTTTTTCAGGATATTCTAAAAAGCATTCCCAAATGTCCTTTCTCAGATTCCACAGAAACAGTGATTTCAAACTGCTCAATGCAAAGAATGATTTAACTCTATGAGATGAATACAAACATCACAAAAGAGTTGCTCAGAAAAGTTCTCTCCAATTTTCAATACAAGATATTTCCTTGCTTTCCAGAGGCCTCTGGTTGCTGCTTAATATCCCTTTGCAGAATCCTCAAAGACAGACTTTCCAAACTGAGAAATGTAGAGTAAGCTTTAACTCTGTGAAATGAATGAATGGATGTGTCAGAGAACAGTTTCTTGGAATATTTCTTTCTGGGTTTTTTTGTATGACATTTCACTTTTCAAAATAGTCTTCAATGTGCTAAGAATGTATTTTTTAATTTTACAGAAATGGTGAATAAACAATGTCTTATGATAAGAAAGGTATAACTCCCTGAGTGGAATGCACACATCACAAAGCAGTTTCTCAGACAGCTTCTCTCCAGTTTTTATCTGAAGATATTTCATTTTTCACCATTGGCCTGAAAGAGCTCCCGAATGTGCCTTCACGTTATCCATCCATAACGATGTTTCAAAACTGCATAATAGAAAGTTTTATCTATGTGAGATGAATAAACATATCTATCACAAAGCAGTTTCACAGAAATCTTCCTTCCGGTTTTTGTCTGAGGATATTTTCTTTTTCACCATAGCTGTCCATATATTCCCGAATGTCCCCTGGTAGTTTTTTCTACAAAAGAGATTCTCCAATCCTCTATGAGAAGAAAAGTATAACTCTGTGAGTGGAATGCACACGTCACAAAGCAGCTCCTCGGAAATCTTCTCTCCAGTTTCTATCTGAAGATATTTCCATTTCCACCAGAAGCCTCAAAGCGCTCCCGAGTATCCCTTAGCTGGCTAAACTAAAACAGTGTTAGAATACTGCTCAATGAAAACAGAAGCTGAACTGCACTAGTGGAATTCAAATGACACAGAGTAGTTTCACAGAAAGCTTCTTTCTGGTTTTTATCAGAGGGTATTTCTTTTTCAGCATATTCTTAAGAATGTTCCCAAATATCTTTTGTCAGGTTCCACAGAAAGAGTGATTTCAAACTGCTCAATTCAAAGAATGGTTTAATTCTCTGAGATGAATACACACATCACAAAGCAGTTGCTCAGAAATCTTCTCTCCAGTTTTCAACGGGAGACATTTCCTTGCTCAACACAGGCCTCTGTGCACCAATTAATATCTCTTCGCAGATTCCTCAAGGGAGAGTTTCCAAACTGGGCAATGTAGAGTAAGCTTTATCTCTGTGAAATAAATGCACATATAAGAAAACATTTTCTTAGAACGCTTCTTTCTGGATTTTATTTGAGGATAGTTCACTTTTGTCCATAGTCTTTAAAGCGCTCTGAAATATCTCTTTTTTGGTTTTACAGGAACAGTGTTCAAACACTGCCTTATGAGGAAAGAGGTATAACTACCTGAGTGGAATGCAGACATTAAAAAGCAGTTTCTCAGAATTTCTCTCTTGTTTTTATCTGAAGATATTTCTTTTTTCTCCATAAGCCTGAATGTGCTCCTGAGTGACCCTTCATGGATACGTCCATGAAGGAGTTTCCTAATTGCATAATATAAAATGTTTTATCTATGTTAGATCAATAAGCATATCTATCACAAAGCAGTTTCACAGAAATCTTCTTTCCAGTTTTTGTCTGATGATATTTCCTTTTTAACCACAGTGATCCAAATACTCCCGAATTTCCTATGGTAGCTTTTTCTTCAAAAGAGATTCTCCAATGCTCTATGAGAAGACAGGTATAACTCTGTGAGTGGAGTGCACATATCACAAAGCAGCTCCTCGGAAAGGTTCCCTCCAATTTGTATCTGAAAATAATACCTTTTTCACCTTAAGCCTCAAAATGCTCCCGAATATCCTTTCACAGACTACAGAAAAACAGTCTTAGAATACTGCTCAATGAGAATACAAGCTGAACTGTGTAAGTGGAATTCACACGACACAGAGCAGTCTCACAAAATGTTTCCTTCTGTTTTTTATCTGAGGGTGTTTCTTTTTCAGCATATTCTAAAGTGAGTTCCCAAGTGTCCTTTCTCAGGTTCCACAGAAACAGTGATTTCAAACTCTTCAATCTGAACAATGATTTAACTCTATGAGTATAATACATACATCACAAAGCACCTGCTCAGAAACCTTCTCTCCAGGTTTCAATGGAAGACTTTTCTTCCTCAAAACAGGCCTCTGGGAGCCACTTAATATCCCTTCACAGATTCCTCAAAGACAGAGTCTCCAAACTGGGCAATGTAGGGTAAACTTTAACTCTGTGTAATGAATGCACATATCAGAGAGCAGTTTCTTGGAACACTTCTTTCTAGGTTTTATTTGAGGATAGTTCAGTTTTGGCCATAGTCTTTAAAGCGCTCCGAAAGATCACTTTTTTGGTTTTACAGGAAGAGTGTTCAAACACTGCCTTATGAGAAAAGAGGTATAACTCCCTGAGTGGAATTCACACATCACAAAGCAGTTTCTCAGAGTTTCTCCTCCGTTTTTATCTGAAAATATTTCCATTTTCAACATAGGCCTGAATGTACTCCCAAATGTTCCTTTGCAAATCCGTCCATGACACAGTTTCCAAGTTGCGTAATGTAAAGAAAGGTTTATCAATGTGAGATAAATAAACATAGCAAAGAGCAGATTCACAGAAAGCTTCCTTCTGGTTTTCATCTTACATTATTTACTTTTTCACCACAGGCCTGAATGTGCTCCCGAATGTCCCTTCATAGATCTGTCCATGACAGAGTTTCCAAGCTGTGTATTGTAAAAGGAGATTCACAGAAAGCTTCTTTCCAGTATCATCTGATGTTATTTCCTTTTTCACAGTACTCCTGAATTTGCTCCCAAATGTCCCTTTGCAGATCCGCCCATGACGGAGTTTCCAAGCTATGTAACAAAAGAAAGCTTTATCTATGTGAGATGGATGCACATACAAGAGAGCAGTTTCACAGAAAGCTTCTTTCCAGTTTTAGTCTGAGGCTATTTCCTTTTACACCATATTTGTCAACATGCCCCCGAATATCCCTTGGTACCTTTTCCTCCAAAAGGGTTTCCCCGAACCTGTATGAGAAAAGAGGTATAATACTGTGAGTGTAATGCACAAGTCACAAAGCAGTTCCTCAGAAAGCTCCTCTCCAGTTTCTATCTGAACGAATTTCCTTTTTCACCATAAGCCTCAAAGTGTTCCCGAATATCCCTTTGCACGCTGAAGATAAACAGTGGTAGAAAGAAGCTCAATGAAATGAGAAGCTTAACTGAGTGAGAGGAATTCACATGACGCACAGCAGTTTCACAGAAAGCTTCCTTCTGGTTTTTATCTGATGATATTTCTTTCTCCATATTCCAAAGAGTGTTCCCACATTGGCCGGGCGCGGTGGCTCAAGCCTGTAATCCCAGCACTTTGGGAGGCCAAGGCGGGTGGATCACGAGGTCGGGAGATCGAGACTATCCTGGCTAACATGGTGAAACCCCGTCTCTACTAAAAATACAAAAAACTAGCCGGGCGTGGTGGCGGGCGCCTGTAGTCTCAGCTACTTGGGAGGCTGAGGCGGGAGAATGGCGTGAACCCGGGAGGCGGAGCTTGCAGTGAGCCGAGATCATGCCACTGCACTCCAGCCTGGGAGACACAGCGAGACTACGTCTCAAAAAAAAAAAAAAAAAAAAAAAAAAAAAAAGAGTGTTCCCAAACGTCCTTCCTCAGATTCCACAGAAAGTGATTTCAAACTGCTCAATCCAAAGAATGGTTTAACTCTATGAGATGAATCCACACATCACAAAGCAGTTGCTCAGAAAGCTTCTCTCCAGTTTTCATTGGAAGACATTTCCTAGTTCACCAGAGGCCTCTGGGCGCCACTAAATATCCCTTCACAGATTCCTCAAAGGCAGAGTTTCCAATCTGGGCAATATAGCGTAGAAATTAACTTTGTGAAGTTAATGCACATATCAGAGAGCTGCTTCCTGGAATTCTTCTTTCTGTGTTTTATTGGAGGATGTTTCACTTTCCTTCATTGTCTTCAATGCACTCCAAAATATCACTTTTTCAGTTTTACATGAACGGTGTTCAAACACTGCCTTATAAGAAAAGAGATATATCTCCCTGAATGAAGTGTACACATCACAAAGCAGATTCTCAGAAAGCTACTCTCCAGTTTTTATCTCAAGTTATTTCCTTTTTCACCACAGGCCTGAATGTGCTCCCGAATGTCCCTTCCCGGATCCGTCCATGACGGAGTTTCCAAACTGCATAAAATAAAGAAAAGTTTATCTATGTGAGGTGAATAAACACAGCAAAAAGCAGAATCACAGAAAACTTCTTTCCAGTTTTTGTCAGAGGATACTTCCTTTTTCACCATAGTCCTGAATGTACTCCCGAATGTCCCTTTGCAGTCCATGCATGACAGAGTTTTCAGGCTGTGTAATGTAAAGAAAGTTTTATCTATGTGAGATGAATACACATATCACAGAGCAGTTTCACAGAAGCTTCTATCCAGTTTTGTCTGAGGCTACTTCCCTTTTCAACATAGGCGTCAATATGCTCCCGGATATCCCTTGGTACCTTTCTCTCCAAAAGGGTTTCCCTGATGCTCTATGAGAAGAGAAGTATAACACTGTGAGTGGAATGCACACGTCACAAACCAGCTCCTCGGAAAGCTTGTCTCCATTTTCGATCTGAACATATTTCCTTTTTCACTATAAGCCTGAAAGTGCTCCCGAATATCCCTTCACACACTAAACATAAACAGTGTTAGAAAACTGCACAATGAACAGGGAAGATTAACTGAGTGAGAGGAATTTATATGACACATAGCAGTTTCACAGAAAGCTTCCTTCTGGTTTTTATCTGAAGGTATTTCCTTCTCCATATTCTAAAGAACATTTCCACATGTCCTTCCTCAGATTCCACAGAAACAGTGATTTCAAACTGCTCAATCCAAAGAATGGTTTAACTATATGAGATGAATACACACATCACAAAGCAGTTGCTCAGAAAGCTTCTCTCCAGTTTTCATCAGAAGACATTTCCTTGCTCACCACAGACCTCCAGTCGCCACTTAATATCTCTTCACGGATTCCTCAAAGACAGAGTATCCAAACTGGGCAATGGAGAGTAAGCTTTAACTCTGTGAAATGAATGCACATATCAGAGAACAGTTTCTTGGAACACTTCTTTCTGTGTTTTATTTGGGGATAGTTCACTTTTCCCCATAGTTTGCAATGCGTTATGAAATATCACTTTTTCGGTTTTACAGGAACAGTGTTGAAACACTGCCGTAAGAGAAAAGAGGTATAACTCCCTGAGTGGAATGCACACATCACAAAACAATTTCTCAGAAGGCTTCTCTCCATTTTATATCTGAAGATATTTCTTTTTTCACCATAGGCTTGAATGTGCTCCCCAATTTCCCTTTGTGGATCCATCCATAACGGAGTTTCAAAACAGCATAATAGAAAAAAAGTTTTATCTATGTGAGATGAATAAACATATCTATCACAAAGCAATTTCACAGAAAGCTTCTTTCCAGTTTTGCTCCGAGGATATTTCATTTTTCACCATAGCCATCCATATACTCCTGAATGTCCCTGGGTAGCTTTTTCTCAAAAAGGGATGCCCCAATCCTCAATAAGAATAAAGGTGTAACTCTTTGAGTGGAATACACACTTCACAAAGCAATTCCTCGGAAAGCTTGTCTCCAGTTTCTATCTGAAGATATTGCCGTTATCACCATAAGCCTCAATAGCTCCCGAATATCCTTTTGCATACTAAACAAAAACACTGTTAGAATACTGCTCGATGAAAAGAGAACCCTAACTGTGCAAGTGGAATTCACACGACACAGAGCAGTTTCACAGAAAGTTTCCTTCTGGTTATTATCTGAGGATATTTCTTTCTCCATATTCTAAAGAGTGTTCCCATATATCCTTCCACAGATTTTACAGACGCAGTGATTTCAAACTGCTCAATCCAAAGAGTGGTTTAACTCTATGAGATGAATACACTCATCACAAAACAGTTTCCAGAAAGCTTCTCTCCAGTTTTTTTCAGAAGACATTTCCTTTTTCACCGTAAGTCTCAAAGCGCCCACAAATATCCCTTAGCAGACTAAGCTAAAACAGTGTTAGGATACTGCTCATTGAAAAGAACAATTTAATTTTGCTAGTGGAATTCACACGACACAGAGCTGTTTCACAGAAAGTTTCCTTCTGTTTTTTATCTGAGGGTATTTCTTTTTCAGCATAATCTTAATAGTGTTCCCAAATATCCTTTCTCAGGTTCCACAGAAACAGTGATTTCAAACTGTTCAATCCAAAGAATGATTTAACTCTCTGAGATGAATACACACATCACAAAGCAGTTGCTCAGAAACCTTCTTTCCAGTTTTCAACGGAAGACATTTCCTTGCTCGCCACAGGCCTCTGGTTGCCATTTAATATCCATTCACAAATTCCTGAAAGACAGACTTTCCAAACCGGGTAAAGTAGAGTAAGCTTTAACACTGTGAAATGAATGCACATCTCAGAGAGCAGTTTCTTGGAACACTTCTTTCTGAATTTTATTTGATTATATTTCACTTCTCGGCATAGTCTTCAAGGCACTCCGAAATACCACTTTTTCGGTTTTACAGGAACAGTTATCAAACACTACCTTATGAGAAAAGATGTAAAACTCCCTGAGTGCAATGCACACATCACAAAGCAGTTTCTGAGGAAACTTCTCTCCAGTTTTTATCTGAAGATATTTCCTTTTCACCATAGGCCTGAATGTGATCCCGAATATCCCTTTGCGGATCCGTCCATGACAGAGTTAGCAAGCTGTATAATGTATAGAAAGCTTTATCTATGTGTGATGAATAAACAGAACAAAAAGCAAGTCACTGAAAGCTTCTTTCCAGTTTTTATCTGAATATATTTCCTTTTTCTCCATAGTCCTGAATGTGTTCCTGAATGTCCCTTCGGAGATCCGACCATGACAGAGTTCCTAAGTTGTGTAATGTAAAGAAAATTTTATCCATGTGAGATGAGTACACATAGCACAGAGCAGTTTCACAGAAAGCTTCTTTCCAGTTTTTGTTTGAGGCTATTTCCCTTTTCACCATAGGCGTCAATATGCTCCTGGATATCACTTGGTACCTTTTTCTCCAAAAGGGTTTCCCAGATGCTGTAGGAGAGAGGTATAACTCTGTGAGTGGAATGCACACGTCAGAAAGCAGTTCCTCAGAAAGTTTCTCTCCAGTTTCTATCTGAACATATTTACTTTTTCTCTGAAAGCCTCAAAGGGCCCCGAATATCCCTTTGTACACTAAACATAAACAATGTTACAAAACTGCACAATGAAAAGGGAAGCTTAGCTGAGTGAGAGGAATTCACACGACACATAGCAGTCTCACAGAAAGCTTCCTTCTGTTTCTTATGTGAGTATTTCTGCATAATCTAAAGACCATTAAAATATGTCCTTCCTCAGATTCCACAGAAACAGTGATTTCAAAATGCTCAATCCAAAGAATAATTTAACTCTATGAGATGAATACACACATCACAAAGCAGTTGCTCAGAAAGCATCTCTCCACTTTCTATCTGAACATATTTCCTTTTTCACTGTAAGCCTCAAAGCACTCCTGAATATCCCTTCGCACGTTAAACATAAATAGTGTTAGAAAAATGCTGACGGAACAGAGTGGCTTAACTGAGCAAGAGGAATTAAGATGACACAGAGTAGTTTCACAGAAAGCTTCCTTCTGGATTTTACCTGAAGATATTACTTTCTCCACATTCTAAGGAGTGTTCCCAAATGTCCTTCCTCAGATTCCACAAAGACAGTGATTTCAAACTGCTCAATCTAAAAAATGATATAACTCTATGAGATGAATCCACACATCACAAAGCAGTTGCTCAGAAAGCTTCTCTCCAGATTTCATCAGAAGATGTTTCCTTGCTCACCACAAGCCTACAGGCATCACTGAATATCCCTTCACAGATTCCTGGAAGACAGAGTATCCAAACTGGTCAATGGAGAGTAAGCTTTAACACTTTGAAATGAATGCACATATCAGAGAGAGCAGTTTCTTGGAACGCTTCTTTCTGGGTATTATTTGAGGATATTTCACTTTTCGCATAGTCTTCAAGGTAATCTGAAATATCACTTTTTCGGTTTTACAGGAACAGTGTTCAAACACTGCCTTCTGAGAAAAGAGATATAACTCCATGAGCGGAACGTACACATCACCAAGCAGTTTCTCAGAAAGCTTCTTTCCAGTATTTTTTGGAAGATATTTCCTTTTTCACCGTAGTCCTGAATGTGCTCCTGAATGTCCCTTCGTGGATCCTTCCATGACAGAGTTCCCAAGCTGCGTAATGTAAAGAAAGCTTTATCTATGTGACATGAATACACATATTACTGGGCAGTTTCATAGAAAACTTCTTTCCAGTTTTTGTCTCAGGATATTTTCTTTTTCACCAAAGCCATCCATATACTCCCGAATGTCCCCTGGTAGCTTTTACAACAAAAGGGATTCCCCAATCCTCTATGAGAAGAAAAGTATAACTCTGTGAGTGGAATGCACACGTCGCAAAGCAGCTTGTCTGAAATCTTCTCTCCAGTTTCTATCTGAAGTTATTTCTGTTTTCACCATAAGCCTCAAAGTGTTCCCAAGAATCCCTTAGCTGACTGAACAAAAACAGTGTTAGAATACTGTTCAATGAAAACAGAAGCTTAACTGTGCGAGAAGAATTCACTTGACAAAGAGCAGTTTCACAGAAAGCTTCCTTCTGGTTTTTATTGGAGGGTATTTCTTTTTCAGCATATTCTTAAGAGCATTCCCAAATGTCCTTTCTCAGGTTCCACAGAAAGAGTGATTTCAAAATACTCAATAAAGAATGATTTAACTCTATGAGATGAATACACACATCACAAAGCAGTTGCTCAGAAATCTTCTCTCCAGTTTTCAATGGAAGATATTTTCTTGCTCGCCACAGGCCTCCTGTCGCCACTTAATATCCCTTTGCAGAATCCTCAAAGACAGACTTTCCAAACTGGCAAAAGCTCTACCTCTCTGAAATAAATGCACATGTCAGAGAGTAGTTTCTTGGAATGCTTCTTTCTGGGTTTTATTTCAGGATATTTCACTTTTCACCATAGTCTTACTTTTTCAGGTTTACAAGAACAGTGTTCAAACACTGATTTATGGGAAAAGAGGTATAACTCCCTGAATGCAATGCACACATCACAAAGCAGTTTCTCAAAATCTTCTCTCCAGTTTTTATCTGATGGTATTTCTGTTTTGACCATTTTCTATCTGACGATATTACCTTTTTCACCATAGGCCTGAATGTGCTCCTGAATGTCCCTTCGAGGATCCGTCCATGACAGAATTTCTAAGCAGCGTAATGTAAAGAATGCTTTATCTATGTGAGATGAATACATATATCACAGAGCAGTTTCACAGAAAGTTTCTTTCCAGTTTTTGTCTGAGGCTATTTCCCTTTTCACCATAGGCGTCAATATGCACCCGAATATCCCTTGATACCTTTTTCTCCAAAAGGATTTCCCTGATATGTATGAGAAGAGAAAAATAACACTGTGAGTGGAATGCACCCGTCATGAATAATTTCCTCTTAAAGTTTCTCTCCAGTTTCTATCTGAACATATTTCCTTTTTCACCATAAGACTCAAAGCTCTCCTGAATATTCCTTCGAATGCTAAACATAAACAGTGTTAGAGAACTGCTCGATGAAAAGAGAAACCTAACTGAGTGAAAGGAATTCACATGACACATTGCAGTTTCAAGAAAGCTTCCTTCTGGTTTATATCTTCCTTCTGGTTTATATCTGAGATTATTTCTTTCTCCATATTCTAAAGAGCGTTCCCAAATGTCCTTCCTCAGATTCCATAGAAACAGTGATTTCAAACTGCTCAATCCAAAGATTGATTTAATTCTATGAGATGAATACACACGTCACAAAGCAGTTGCTCCGAAAGCTTCTCTCCAGTTTTCAACGAATGACATTTCCTTGCTCATCACAGGCCTCCGGGCACCAATTAATATCCCTTCACAGATTCCTCAAGGGAGAGTTCCAAACTGGGAAACGTAGATTAAGCTTTATTTCTCTGAAATAAATGCACATATAAGAGAGTATTTTCTTGGAACGCCTCTTTCTGTGTTTTAATTGAGGATATGTCCCTTTTCGCCATAGTCTTTAAAGAGCTCCGAATTATCACTTTCTAGGTTTTACAGGAACAGTGCTCAAACACTGCCTTATGACAAAAGAGGTATAACTCCCTGAGTGGAAGGCACACATCACAAAAAATTTTCTCAGAGTTTCTTCTCCGTTTTTATCTGAAGATATTTCCTTTTTCACCATAGGCCTGAGTATGCTCCCAAATGTCCCTTCACGGATCTGTCCATGACGGAGTTTCCTAACTGTGTAATATAAAGAAAGTTTTATCTATGTGAGATCAATAAGCATATCTATCACAAAAGCAGTTTCACAGAAAGCTTCTTTCCATTTTTTGTCTGAGGATATTTATTTATTAACCATAGCCATCCATATACACCCAAATGTCCCATGGTAGCTTTTTCTTCAAAAGGGATTCCCCAATCCTCTATGAGAAGAAAGGTATAACTCTTTGAGTGGAGTACACACGTCACAAAGCAGCTCCTCGGAAAACTTCTCTCCACTCTCTATCTGAAGATATTTATGTTTTCACCATAAGCCTCAAAGTACTCCCGAATATCCCTTCACAGACTAAAGAAAAAGAGTGTTAGAATACTGCCCAATGAGAAGAGAAGCTCATCTGTGTGAGTGGAATTCACACGACACAGAGCAGTCTCACGGAAAACTTCCTTTTGGTTTTTATCTGAGGGTATTTCTTTTTCAGCATATTCTAAAGAGCGTTCCCAAATGTCCTTTCTCAAGTTCCACAGAAACAGTGATTTCAAACTCTTCAATCCAAAAAATGATTTAACTCTATGAGAATAATACACACATCAAAAAGCAGCTGCTCAGAAAGCTTCTCTTGAGTTTTCAACATAAGACATATCCTTGCTCACCAAAGGCCTCTGGGAGCCATTTAATATCCCTTTGCAGATTCCTCAAAGACAGAGTTTCCAAACTGGGCAATATAGAGTCTACTTTAACTCTCTGAAATGAATGCACATATCAGAGAGTAGTTTCTTGGAATGCTTCTTTCTGGGATTTATTTGAGCATATTCCACTTTTCACCATAGTCTTCAAAGCGCTCTGTAATATCACTTTTATGGTTTTACAGGAACGGTGTCCAAACACTGCTTTATGAGAAAAGAGGTATAACACCCTGAGTCAAATGCACACGTCACAAAGCAGTTTCTCAGAAATTTCTGTCCAGTATTCTTCAAGACAGAGTTTTCAAGCTGCATAACGTAAGGAAAGCTTTATCAATGTGAGATGAATAAACAAAGCAAAAAGCAGATTCACAGAAAGCTTCTTTCCATTTTTCATCTGAAATATATCCTATTTCACTATCCTCCTGAATATACTCCTGAATGTCCCTTCGCGGATCCGTCCATGACAGAGTTTCCAAGCTGCGTAATGCAAAGAAAGCTTTATCAACGTGAGATGAATACACATACAACAGAGCAGTTTCACAGAAAGCTTCTTTTCCAGTTTTAGTCTGAGGCTATTTCCTTTTTCACCATATTAGTTAATATGCTCCCGTATATCCCTTGGTTCCTTTTCCTCCAAAACGGATTCCCAGAATCTGTATGAGAAGAGAGGTATAACACTGTGAGTGGAATGCACATGTCACAAAGCAGTTCCTCAGAAAGCTTCTCTCTAGTTTCTATCTGAACATATTTCCTTTTTCACCGTAAGCCTTAAAGCACTCCCAAATATCCCTTCGCACGATAAACATAAACAGTGGTAGAAAACAGCTCAATGAAAAGAGAAACTAAAGTGAGCAAGAGGAATTCACATGATGCATAGCAGTTTCACAGAAAGCTTCCTTCTGATTTTTATCTTAGGATATTTCTTTCTCCATATTCTAAAGAGCATTCCCAAATGTCCTTCCACAGATTTCACTGACGCAGTGATTTCAAAGTGCTCAATCCAAAGAATGGTTTAACTCTATGTGATGAATACACACATCACAAAGCAATTGCTCAGAAAGCTTCTCTCCCATTTTCATTGAAAGACATTTCCTAGCTCACCAGAGGTCTCTGGGCGCCACTTAATATCCCTTCGCAGATTCCTCAAGGACAGAGTTTACAATCAGGGCAACGTAGAGAAAAAATTAACTTTGTGAAATTAATGCACATATCAGAGCGCTGTTTCCTGGAACGCTTCTTTCTGTGTTTTATTTGAGGATGTTTCTCTTTTCACCATAGTCTTCAATGCACTCCGAAATATCACTCTTTCCATTTTACATGAACGGTGTTCAAACACTTCCTTCTGAGAAAAGAGGTATAACTCCCTTTGCAGATCCATCCATGACGGAGTGTCCAAGCTGCCTCATGTAAAGAAAGCTTTATCTATGTGAGATGAATAAACATAGCAAAAAGCAGATTCACAGAAAGCTTCTTTCCAATTTTTGTCAGAGGGTACTTCCTTTTTAACCATAGTCCTGAATATGCTCCCGAATGTCCCTTCGTGATCCGTGCATGACAGAGTTTCCAAGCTGTGTAATGTAAAGCAAGCTTTATCTATGTGAGATGAATACACATATCACAGAGCAGTTTCACCAAATGCTTCTTCCCAGTTTTTGTCTGAGGCATGTCCCTTTTCACCATAGGAGTCAATATGCTCCTGGATATCCCTTGGTACCTTTTTTCACAAAAGGGATTCCCCGATGCTGTATGAGAAGATAGGCATAACACTGTGAGTGGAATGCAAACGTCACAAAGCTGTTCCTCAGGAAACTTCTCTCCAGTTTCTATCTGACCATATTTCCTTTTACACCGTAAGCCTCAAAGGGCTCCCGAATATCCCTTTGCATGCTAAACATAAACAGTTATAAAAAAAACAGAAAAGCTTAACTGAATGAGAGCAATTCACACGACACATACCAGTTTAACAGAAAGCTTCCTTCTGATTGTTATCTGAGGGTATTTCTTTCTCCTTAGTCTAAGAGTGTTTCCAAATGTGGTTTGTCAGATTCCACTGAAACAGTGATATCTAACTGCTCAATCCAATGAATGGTTTAACTCTATGAGAAGAATACACACATGACAAAGCAGTTGCTCAGAAAGCTTCTCTCCAGTTTTCGTCAGAAGACATATCATTGCTCACCACAGGCCTCCAGGCGCCAAAAAATATCCCTTTGCAGATTCCTCAAAGACAGAGTTTCCATACTGGCAATGTATAGTAAGCTTTAACTCTGTGAAATGAATGCACATTTCAGACAGCAGTTTCTTGGAATGCTTCTTTCTCTTTTTTATCTGAGGATATTTCACTTTTCACAATAGTCTTCAATGTGCTCCGAAATGTCACTTTTTCAGTTTTACAGGAACAGTGTTCAAACTCTGCCTTAGGAGAAGAGGTATAACTCCCTGAGTGGAATGCACACATCACAAAGCAGTTTCTCAGAAAGCTTCTCTCCGGTTCTTATCTGAAGATATTTCACTTTTCACCATAATCCTGAATGTGCACCCAAATGTCCCTTCGCAGATCCGTCCATGACAGAGTTTTCTAGCTGTGTAGTGTATAGAAAGCTTTTCCAATGTGGGATGAATACACCTATCAAAGAGAAGTTTCACAGAAAGCTTGTTTAGAGTTTTTGTCTGAGACTCTTTATCTTTTCACCATAGGTGTCAATATGCTCCCGGATATCCCTTGGTACCTTATTTTTCAAAAGGGTTTCCCCGATGCTGTATGAGAAGAGAGGTATAACACTGTAAGTGGAATGCACACATCACAAAACTGTTCCTCGGAAAGCTCCTCTCCAGTTTCTATCTGACCATATTTCCTTTTTCACTATAAGCTTCAAAGCACTCCCGAAAATCCCTTTGCAAGCTAAACATAAACAGTGTTAGAAAAGTGCTCATTGAACAGAGAAGCTAAACTGAGTGGGAAGAATTCACATGACACATATCAGTTTCACAGAAAGCTTCCTTCTGATTTTTATCAGAGGAAATGTCTTCTCCATTTTCTAAAGAGTGTTCCCACCTGTCCTTCCTCAGATTCGACAAAAACAGTGATTTCAAACTGCTCATTCTAAAGAATGATTTAACTCTATGAGATGCATACAAACATCACAAAAGAGTTGCTCAGAAAGCGTCTCTCCAGTTTTCAATGGAAGACATTTCCTTGCTCGCCACAGGTCTCCGGTCGCCACTTAATATCTCTTCAAAGAATCCTCAAAGACAGACTTTCCAAACTGGGAAATGTAGAGTAAGCTTTAACTCTCTGAAATGAATGCACACGTCAGAGAGCAGTTTCTTGGAATGCTTCTCTCTGGGTTTTATTTCAGGATATTTCACTTTTCGCCATAGTCTTCCATGCTCTCCAAAATATCACTTTTTCGTTTTTACAGGAACAGTGTTCAAACACTGCCTTATGAGAAAAGAGGTATAACTCCCTAAGTGGAATGCACACATCCAAACCAGGTTCTCAGAAAACTTCTCTCCAGTTTTTATCTGAAGATATCTCCTTTTTCAATGTATGCTTGAATGCGCTCCCGAATGTCCCTTCGCAGATCCGAACTTGACAGAGTTTCCAAACTGCATAATATAAAGAAAGTTTTATCTATTTGAGATGAATAAACACATCTATCACAAAGCAGTTTCACAGAAAGCTTCTTTACAGTTTTTGTTTGGAAATATTTCCAATTTCACCATAGCTGTCCATATACTCCCGAATGCCCCTTGGTAGCTTTTCTCCAAAGGGATTCCCCAATCGTCTAAGTGAAGAAAAGTGTAGCTCTGTGAGTGGAATACATATGTTACAAGGCAGCTCCTCGGAAAGCTTCTCTCCAGTTTCTATCTGAATATATTTCCTTTTCCATCGTAAGCCTCAAAGCACTCACGAATATCCCTTTGCACGCTAAACATAAACAGTGTTAGAAAAGTGCTCAATGAAAACAGAAGCTTAACTGAGCGAAAGGAATTCACAAGACACATAGCAGTTTCACAGAAAGCTTCCTTTTGATTTTTATCTGAGGGTACCTCCTTTTCAGCATATTCTAAAGACCGTTCCCAAATGTCCTTCCTTGGATTCCACAAAAACATTGAGTTCAAACTGCTCAATCCAAAGAATGATTTAACTCTGAGACGAATACACACATCACAAAGCAGGTGCTCAGAAAGTTTCTCTCCAGTTTTCAACCGAAGACATTTCCTTCCACACCACACTCCTCTGGATGCCACTTATTATCCTTTCGCAGATCCCTCAAAGATGCAGTTTCCAAATTGGGCAACGTAGAGTTAGTTTTAACTCAGTGAGATGAATAAACATATCAGAGAGTAGTTTCTTGGAACGCTTCTTTCTGGGTTTTATTTGAGGACATTTCACTTTTTGCCGGAGTCCTCAATGCACTCTGAAATATCACTTTTTCGGGTTTACAGGAACAGTGTTCAAACACTACCCTATGAGAAAAGAGGTATAACTCCCTGAGTGGAATGCACACATCACAAAACAGTTTTTCAGAAAGCTGCTCTCCGGTTTTTGCCTGAAGATATTTCCATTTTCCTCATAGTCCTGAAGGTGCTCCTGAATGTCCCTTCGCTGGTCTGTCCATGACTGTGTTTCTTAGCGGCGTAAGGTAAAGAAAGCTTTATCTATGTGAGATGAATAAACATTGTAACAAGCATATCCACAGAAATCTTCTTTCCAGTTTTTATCTAGAGATACTTCCTTTTTCACCATAGCCCTGCATCTGCTCCGGAATGTCACTTCATGGATCCATCCATGACACAGTTTCCAAGCGTAATGTAAAGAAAGCTTTATCTATGTCAGATGAATACATGTAGCACAAAACAGTTTCACAGAAAGCTTCTTTCCAGTTTTTGTCTGAGGCTATTTCTCTTTTCTCCATATGCGTCAGTATGCTCTCAAATATCCCTTGGTACCATTTTCTCTAAAAGGGTTTTACTGATGCTGTTTGAGAAGAGAGGTAAAACACTGTGAGTGGAATGCACACATCACAGAGCAGTTTCTCAGAAAGCTTCTCTATAGTTTTTATTGAAGAGATTTTCTGTTTCACCATATTCCTGTAAGTGCTCCCGGATGTCCCTTTGCTGATCCGTCTGTGACAGAGTTTCCAAACTGTGTAATATAAAGAAAGGTTTATCTATGTGAGATGAATAAATATATCTATCACAAAGCAGTTTCACAGAAATCTTCATTCCAGTTTTTGTCTGAGCATATTTCGTTTTTCACCTTAGTCATCCCTATACTCCTGAATGTCCCTTGGTAGCTTTTTCTCCAAAAAGGATTCCCCAATCCTCTATGAGAAGAAAGGTATAACTCAGTGAGTGGAATTCACACATCACAAATCAAGTCCTCGGAAAGCTTCTCTCCAGTTTCTATCTGAAGCTATTTCTGTTTTCACCATAAACCACAATGCGCTACCGAGTATCCCTTCGCAGACTAAACAGAAACAGTGGTACAATACAGCTCAATGAAAAGAGAAGCTTAACTGTGCGAGTGGAATTCCCACATTCCAGAGCAGTTTCACAGAAAGCTTACTTCTGTTTTTTTATCTGAGGGTATTTCTTTCTCAGCATATTCTAAAGAGCGTTCCAAATGTCCTTTCACAGGATCCACAGAAACAGGGATTTCAAAACTGCTCTATCCAAAGAATGATTTAACTCCATGAGAGGAATACACGCATCAAAAACAGTTGCTCAGAAAGCTTCTATCCAGTATTCAATGGAAAACATTTTCTTGCTCGCCACAGACCTCTGGGTGCCACTTAATATCCCTTTGCAGAATCCTCAAAGACAGACTTTCCAAACTGGGCAACACAGAGAAAGCTTTAACTCTCTGAAATGAATGCACATATCAGAGAGCAGTTCCTTGGAATACTTCTGTCTGGGTTTTAACTCACGATATATCATTTTCACCATAGTCTTCCATGGTCTCTGAAATACTCCTTTTTTGTTTTACGGTAACAGTGTTCAAACACTGCCTTTTGAGAAAAGATGTATAACTCTCTGAGTGGAATGCACACATCACAAAGTAATTTCTCAGAAAGCTTCTATCCAGTTTTTATCTGAGGATGTTTCCTTTTTCACCATAGTCCTGAATATGCTCCCGAATGTCTCTTTGTGGATCTATCCATGACAGAGTTACCAAACTGTGTAATGTAAAGAAAGCTTTATCTATGTGAGATGAATATACGTATCACAGAGCAGTTTCACAGAAAGCTTCTTTCCAGATTTTGTCTAAGTCTATTTCCCTTTTCACCATAGGCATCAACATCCTCCCGAATATAACCTGGTACCTTTTTTTTCCAAAAGCGTTTCCCCAATGCTGTATGAGAAGAGAGGTATAACACAGGGAGTGGAGTGCACACGTCTCAGAGTAGTTCCTCGGAAAGCTTCTCTACAATTTCGGTACGAATATATTTCCTTTTTCACCGTAAGCCTCAAAAATGCTCCCGAATATCCCTTCACATGCTAAACATAAACAGGGTTAGAAAACTGTTCAATGAATAGAGAGGCTTAACTAAGCGAGAGGAATGAAGACGACACAGAGCAGTTTCACAGAGAGCTTCCTTCTGGATTTTACCTGAGGATATTTTTTTCTCCATATTCTAAGGAGCATTCCCAAATGTCCTTTCTCAGATTCCACAGAAGCAGTGAATTCAAGTTGCTCAATCCAAAGAATGGTTTAACTCTATGAGATGAATACACACATCACAAAGCAGTTGTTCAAAAAGCTTCTCTGCAGTTTCAATCGGAAGATGTTTCCTTGCTCATCAAAAGCCTCCAGGTGCCACTTAATATCCCTTCGCAGAATCCTTAAAGACAGACTTTCCAAAATGGGGAATATAGAGTAAGCTTTAACTCTGTGAAATGAATGCACATATCGGAGAGCAGTTTCCTGGAACGATTCTCTCTTTGTTTTATTTGAGGATACTTCACCTTTTGCCATAATCTTCAATGCACCCCGAAATATCACTTTTTCGGTTTACGGGAACAGTGTTCAAACACTGCTTTATGAGAAAAGAGGTTTAACTCCGGGAGTAGAATGCACATCACAAAATAGTTTCTCGGAAAGCTTCTCTCCAGTTTTTATCTGAAGATATTTCCTTTTTCACCATGGGCCTGAATGTGCTCCCGAATGTCCCTTTGCGGATTCGTCCATGACAGAGTTTCCAAGCTGTGTAATATAAAGAAAGCTTTATCTATGTGAGATGAATAAACCTAGCAAAAACCAGATTCACAGAAAGTCTCTTTCCAATTTTTTTGTGAAGATTTTCCATTTTCATCATAGTCCTGAATGTGTTCACATATGTCCCCTCATGGATCCGTCCATGATGGTTTTCAAGTTGTGTAATGTAAAGAACGCTTTATCTATGTGAGATGAATAAGCAGAGCAAAAACAGATTCACAGAAAGCTACTGTTCAGTTTTTATCTTAAGATGTTTCTTTTTTCACCATTATTTTGAATGTGCTCCCGAATATCCCTTTGCAGATCCATCCATGATGGAGTTTCCAAGCTGTGTAATGTGAAGAAAGCTTTATCTATGTGAGATGAATACACATAGCACTGAGTAGTTTCACGGAAAGCTTCTTTCCAGTTTTTTTCTGAGGATATTTCCTTTTTCACCATAGCCGTCTACATACTCCTGAATGTCCACTGGTAGCTTTTTCTCCAAATGGGTTTCCCCGATGCTGTATGAGAAGAGAGATATAATACTGTGAGTGGAATGCACACGTCTCAAGGGAGTTCCTCGGAAATCTTCTCTCCAGTTTCTATCTGAAGATATTTCCGTTTACACCATAAGCTTCAAAGCGCTCCCGAGTATTCCTTAGCTGACTAATCTAAAATAGTGTTAGAATACTGCTCAATGAAAACAGAAGCTTAACTGTGCGAGTGGAATTCACATGACACAGAGCAGTTTCACAGAAAGTTTCTTTCGAGTTTTTATTGGAGGGTATTTATTTTTCAGCATATTATTTAGAGCGTTCCAAAATGTCCTTTCTCAGTGTCCACAGAGATTGATTTCAATCTGCTCAATCCAAAGAATGATTTAACTCTATGAGATGAATACACACATCATAAAGCAGTTGTTCAGAAAGATTATCTCCAGTTTTCAACGGAAGACATTTCTTTGCTCGCCACAGGCCTCCAGTGACCACTTAATATCCCTTCACAGAATCCTCAATGACAGACTATCCAAACTGACAAATGTAGAGTAAGCTTTAACTCTCTGAAATGAATTCACATGTCAGAGAGCAGTTTCATAGAATGCTTCTGTCTGTGTTTTATTTCAGGAAATTTCACTTTTCACCATAATCTTCCATGCGCTCTGAATTATTACCTTTTCGGTTATACAGGAAGAGTGTTAAAGCACTGCCTTATGAGAAAAGACTTATAAATTCCTGAGTGGAATGCACACATCACAAAGCAGTTTCTCAGAAAGCTTCTATCCAGTTTTTATCTGAAGATATCTCCTTTTCCACCATAGACCTGAATGTGCTCTCGAATGTCCCTTTGCGGATGCATACATGATGGAGTTTCCAAACTGCGTAATATAAGGAAAGTTTTTACTATGTGAAATAAATAAGCATATCTATCACAAAGCAGTTTCACAGAAATCTTCTTTCCAGTTTATGTCTGGGGATATTTCCTTTTTCACCATAGCTGTCCATATACTCCTGAATGTCCCTTGGTAGCTTTTTCTCCAAAAGCGATTCCCCAATCGTTTATGAATAGAACGGTATAATTCTGTGAGTGGAATGCACACGTCAGAAAGCAGCACCTCAGAAAGCTTCTCTCCAGTTTTGTTCTGAACATAATTGCTTTTCACCGATAGCCTCAATGCACTCCCGAATATCCCTTCACACCCTAAACATAAATAGGGTTATAAAACTGCTCAATGAAAAGAGAGGCTTAACTGATTGAGAGGAATTAAGATGACACAGAGAAGTTTCACAGAAAGCTTCCTTCTGGATTTTACCTGAGGATATTTCTTTTCCCATATTCTAAGGAGCGTTTCCAAATGTCCTTTCTCAGATTCCACAAAAGCAGTGATTTCACACTGCTGAATCCAAGGAATGGTTTCAGTCTATGAGACGAAGACACACATCGCAAAGCAGTTGCTCAGAAAGTTTCTCTCCAGTTTTCATCGGAAGACGTTACCTTACTCATCACAAGCCTCCAGGTGCCACTTAATATCCCTTCTCAGAATCCTCAAAGACAGACTTTGCAAACTGGGAAATGTAGAGTAAGCTGTAACTCTCTGAAATGAATGCACACGTCAGAGAGCAGTTTCTTGGAATGCTTCTTTCTGGATTTTATTTCAGGATATTTCACTTTTCAAAATAGTCTTCCATGGACTCCGAAATATTACGTTTTCAGTTTTACAGGAACAGTGTTCAAACACTACCTTATGAGAAATGAGGTATAACCTCCTGAGTGGAATGCAGGCATCACAAAGCAGTTTCTCAGAAAGCTTCTCTCCAATTTTTATCTGAAGATATTTCCTTTTTCAATGTAGGCCTTAATGTGCTCCCGAATGTCCCATCAGGGATGTGTCCACGATGGAGTTTCCAAACTGTGTAATATGAGGAAAGTTTTATCTATGTGTGATGAATAAACATATCTATCACCAAGCAGTTTCACAGAAATATTCTTTCCAGTTTTTGTCTGAGGATATTTCTTTTTTCACCATAGCTGTCCCTATGCTCTGGAATGTCCCTGGTAGCTTTTTCTCCAAAGGAATTCCCCAATTCTCTGGGAGAAAAAGGTGTAACCCTGAGAGTAGAATGCACAAGTCGCAAAGCAACTCCTCAGAAAGCTTCTCTCCAGTTTCTATCTGAGATATTTCCATTTTCACCTTAAGCCTCAAACAGCTCCTGAATATCACTTTGCAGACTAAACACAGTGTTAGAATACTGTTCAATGAAAAGAGAAACTTAACTGTGTGAGTGGAATTCACATGTCGAAGAGCAGTTTCACAGAAAGATTCCTTCTGGTTTTTATCTGAGGGTATTTCTTTTTCAGCATATGCTAAAGACTATTCCCGAATGGCCTTTCTCAGGTTCCAAAGAAACAGTGATTTCAAACTGTTCCATACAAAGAATGATTTAACTCTATGAGATGAATACACACATGACAAAGCAGTTTCTCAGAAAGCTTCTCTCCAGTTTTTATCTGAAGATATTTCCATTTTCAAAATAGTCCTGAATGTGCTCCTGAATGTCCCTTTGCAGACGCGTCCATGACAGAGTTTCCAAGCTGCGTAATGTAAAGAAAGCTTTATCTATGTGAGATGAATAAACTTAGCAAAAACCAGATTCACAGAAAGCTTCTTTCCAGTTTTTCTCTGAGGATATTTCCTTTTTTAGTATAGCCGTCCATATACACCCGATTGTCCCTTAGTATCTTTTTCTCCAAAAGGCATTCCCCAATCCTTTATGAAAAGAGGGGTATAACACTGTGAGTGAAATGCAGTTTACAAAGCAGTTCCTCGGAAAGGCTCTCTCCAGTTTCTATCTGAACATATTTCCTTTTTCACCATAAGCCTCAAAGCACTCACGAATATCCCTTCGCACGCTAAACATAAACAGTGTTAGAAAAGTGCTCAATGAAAAGAGAAGCTTATCTGAGCGAAAGAAATGGATGCAACACATAGTAGTTTCACAGAAAGCTTCCTTCTGATTTTTATCTGAGGGTACTTCCTTTTCAGTATATTCTGAAGACCATTCCCAAATGTCCTTCCTCAGATTCCACAGAAACATTGAGTTCAAACTGCTCAATCCAAAGAATGATTTAGCTCTATGAGATGAATACACACATCACAAAGCAGGTGCTCAGAAAGTTTCTCTCCAGTTTTCATTGGAAGACATTTCCTTGCTCACCACAAGCCTTTGGGTGCACTTAATATCCCTTCACAGATTCCTCAAAGACAGAGTTTCCAAACTGGGCAACATAGAGTAAACTTTAACTCTGTAAAATCAATGCACATGTCAGAGAGCAGTTTCTTGGAATGCTTCTTTCTGGGTTTTATTTGAGGATATTTCACATTTTGCCATAGTCTTCAATGCACTCCAAAATGTAACATTTTCGGTTTTACAGGAACAGTGTTCAAACACTGCCTTATGAGAAAGGAGTTATAACTCCCTGAGTGAAATGCACACATCACAAAGCAGTTTCTCCGAAAACTTCTCTCCAGTTTTTTCCTGAAGATATTTTTTTTTTCACCATTGGCCTGAATGTGCTCCCTAATGTACCTTCTTGGTTCCATCCATGATAGAGTTTCCAAGTTCCGTAATATAAAGAAGGGTTTATCTATGTGAGATGAATAAACATAGCAAAAAGCAGACTCTCAGAAAGCTTCTTTCCAGTTTTTATCTGATGATATTTCCTTTTTCCCCATAGTCCAGAATGGTCTCTCGAATGTCCTTTCACAGTTCCTTCCATGACAATGTTTGCAAGCTGCATAATGTAAAGAAAGCTTTATCTATGTGAGATGAATACACATATTACAGAGCAGTTTCATAGAAAGCTTCTTTCCAGTTTTTTTCTGAGCTCTTTCCCTTTTCACCATGGGCATCAATATGTTCCCTGATATCCCTTGGTACCTTATTCTCCAAAAGGGTATCCCCAATGCTGTATGAGAAGAGACGTACAATTCTGTGAGTGAAATGCAGAGGTTACAACGCAGTTTCTCAGAAAGCTTCTCTCCAGTTTCTATCTGAACATAATTCCTTTCTTACTGTAAGACTCAAAACGCTTCCGAGTATCCCTTTACAGGCTAAACATTAACAATAATAGAAAACTCTTCAATGAAATAGGAAGCATAAGTGAGCGAGAGGAATTCACACGACACATAGCAGGTTCACAGAACGCTTCCTTCTGGTTTTCACCTGAGGATATTTCTTTCTCCATATTCCAAAGAGCCATCCCAAATGTCCTTCCTGAGATACAACAGAAACAGTGATTTCAAACAGCTCAAGCCAAAGAATAGTTTAACTCTATGAGATGAATACACACATCATAAAGCAGTTGCTCAGAAAGCTTCTCTCCAGTTTTCATGAGAAGACGTTTCCTTGTTCACCACAGGCCCCCAGGGTGCCACTTAATATCCCCTCACATATTCCTCAAAGACAGAGTTTACAAACTCTGCAATGTAGAGTACGCTTTAATTCTGTGAAGTGAATGCATATATCAGACAGGAGTTTCTTGGAATGTTTCTTTCTGGGTTTTATTTGAGGATATTTCACTTTTCACCATAGTCTTCAAAGCACTCCGAAATATCACCTTTTTTGTTTTACAGGAACAGTGTTCAAACACTGCCTTATGAGAAAAGAGTTATAACTCTGTGAGTGGAATGCGCACATCACAAAGAAGTTTCTCAGAAAGCTTCTCTCCAGTTTTTATCTGAAGATATTTCCTTTTTCACTATAGGCCTGAATGTGCTCCCAAATGTCCCTTTGCAGATCCATCCATGACAGAGTTTCCAAGCTGCATAAGGTAAAGAAAACTTTATCTATGTGAGATGCGTAAACATAGCAAAAAGCAGATTCACAGAAAGCTTCTTTCCAGTTTTTAATTGTAGATTTTTCCTTTTTCACCAGAGTCCTGAATGTGCTCCCGAATGTCCCTTCGTGGAGTCGTCCATGACAGAGTTTCCTAGCTGCATAAGGTAAAGAAAGTTTTATCTATGTGAGATGAATACACATATCACAGAGCAGTTTCATAGAAAGCTTCTTTCCAGTTTTTGTCTATGGCTATTTCCCTTTTCACCATAGGCATCAACATGCTCCCGAATATCCCTTGGTGCCTTTTTCTCCAAAAGTGTTTCCCCGATGCTGTATGAGAAGAAAGGTTTAACACTGTGAGTGGAATGCACACATCACAAAGCAGTACCCTGGAAGATTTCTCTCCAGTTTCGGTCTGAACATATTTCCTTTTTCACCATAAACCTCAAAGTGCTCCCAAATATCCCTTCACACACTAAGCCTAAACAGGGTTAGAAAACTGCTCAATGAAAATACAGGCTTAACTGAGTGAGAGGAATTAAGACGACATAGAGCAGTTTCACAGAAAGCTTCCTTCTGGTTTTTATCTGTGAATATTTCTTTCTGCATATTCTAAAGAGCATTTCCAAATGTCTTTCCTCAGATTCCACAGAAGCAGTGATTTCAAACTGCTCAATCCAAAGAGTGGTTTTAACTCTATGAATGGAATGCACACATCACAAAGCAGTTGCTCAGAATGCTTCTCACCAGTTTTATCTGAAGATATGTGCTTTTTCACCATATGCCTGAATGTGCTCCAAAATGTCCCTTCAAGAATCCTTCAATGACGGAATTTCCAAAATGTGTAATATAAAGACATTTTTGGCTATATGTGATGAATAAACATATCTATCACATAGCAGTTTCACCAAAAGCTTCTTTCCAGTTTTTGTCTGAGGATATTTCCATTTTCAACATAGCCATCCATATTCTCTCGAATGTCCCTTGGTAGCTTTTATTCCAAAAGGGATTCCCCAATCCCTTATGAGAAGAAAGGTATAACTCTGTGATTGGAATCACCACGTCACAAAGCAGCTCCTCGGAAAGCTTCTTTCCAGTTTCTATCTGAACATATTTTCGTTTTCACCATTCGCCATAAGCCTCCCAAATATGCCTTTGCAGACTAAACACCGTGTTAGAATACTGCTCAATGAAAAGAGAAGCTTAATTGTGTGAGTGGAATTCACTCGACACATAGCAGTTACACAGAAAGCTTCCTTCTGTTTTTTATGTGAGGGTATTTCTTTTTCAGCATATTCTAAAGAGCGTTCTCAAATGTCCTTTCTGAGATTCCACAGAAACAGAGATTTCAAACTGCTCAATCTAAAGAATGATTTAACACTATGAGATGAATACACTCATCACAAAGCAGTTACTCAGCCAGCTTCTCTCCAGTTTTCGATGGAAGACATTTCCTTGCTCACCACAGGCCTCCAGGCGCCACAAATATCCCTTCGCAGATTTCTCAGAGACAGAGTTTCCCAACTAAGCAATGTAGAGTAAGCTTTAACTCTGTAAAATGAATGCTCGTATCAGAGAGCATTTTCTTGGAACACATCTTTCTGAGTTTTATTTGAGGATATTTCACTTTTCACCATAGTCTTCAATGTGCTCCGTAATACCACTTTTTTGGGTTTACAGGAACAGTGTTCAAACACTGCCTTTTGAGAAAAGTGGTAAAACTGTCTGAGTGGATGGCACACATCACAAAGCAGTTTTTCAGAAAACTTCTCTCCAGTATTTATCAGAAAATATTTCCTTTTCCACCATAGTCCTGAGTGGGCTCCTGAATGTCCCTTCACGGATCCGTCCATGACGGAGGTTCCAAGCTGTGTAATGTAAAGAAAGCTTTATCTATGTGAGATGCGTAAACATAGCTAAAAGCAGATTCACAGAAAGCTTCTTTCCAGTTTTTATCTTAAGATGTTTCCTTTTTCACCATAGTCCTGAGTGTGCTTCAGAATGTCCCTTCGTGGATCCGTCCATGACAAAGTTTCCAAGCTGCGTAAGGTAAAGAAAACTTTATCTATGTGAGATGAATACACATATCACAGAGCAGTTTCATAGAAAGCTTCTTTCCAGTTTTTGTCTGAGGCTATTTCCCTTTTCACTGTAGACATCAACATGCTCCCGAGTATCACTTGGTACCTTTTTCTCCAAAAGGGTTTCCCCTATGCTGCATGAGAAGAGAGGTATAACGCTGTGAGTGGAATGCACACATCACAAAGAAGTTCCTCGGACAGCTTCTCTCCAGTTTCGGTCTGAACATATTTCCTTTTTCACCGTAAGCCTCCAAGCGCTCCCTAATATCCCTTCACACGCTAAACATAAACAGCGTTAGAAAACTGCTCAATGAAAAGAGAGGCTTAACTGAGTGAGAGGAATTAAGAAGACACAGAGCAGTTTCACGGAAAGCTTCCTTCTGGATTTTACCTGAAGATATTTCTTTCTCCATATTCTAAGGACCATTCTCAAATGTCCTTCCTCAGATGGTACAAAAACAGTGATTTCAAACTGCTCAATCCAAAGAATGGTTTAACTCTATGAGACGAATACACGCATCACAAAGCAGTTGCTCTGAAAGATTCTCTCCAGTTTTCATCGGAAGACGTTTCCTTGCTCACCACAAGCCTCCGGGCGCCACTTAATATCCCCTCACATATTCCTCAAAGACAGAGTTTCCAAACTGGGCAATGTACAGTAAGCTTTAATTCTGTGACATGAATGCACCTATCAGAGAGCAGTTTCTTGGAATGCTTCTCTTTGGGTTTTATTCGAGGATTCTTCTCTTTTCGCCATTGTCTTCAATGCGCTCTGAAAATTCACATTTTCGGTATTAACAGGAACAATGTTCAAACACTGCCTTATGAGAAAAGAGGTATAACTCCCTGTGTGGAATGCACACATAAGAAAGCAGTTTCTCAGAAAGCTCCTATCCAGTTTTTATCTGAAGATATTTCCTCTTTCACCGTAAGCCTGAATGTGCTCCCGAATGACACTTTGTGAATCCATCCCTAACAGCGTTTCACAACTGCGTTATTGAAAGAAAGTTTTATTTTTGTGAGATGAATAAACATATCTATCAGCAAGCAGTTTCACAGAAAGCTTCTTTCCAGTTTTTGTCTGAGAATATTTCCTTTTTCACTATGGCCGTCCATATACTCTTGAATGTCTCTTGGTAGCTTTTTCTTGAAAAGGAATTCCGCAATTCTCTAAGCGAAGAAAGGTATAACTCTGTGTGTGGAATGCACACGTCACAAAGCAGCTCTTGGAAAGCTTCTCTCCAGTTTCTATCTGAAGATATTTTGGTTATCACCATAAGCCTCAAAGTGCTAACAAACATCCCTTCGCAGACTAAATAAAAACAATGTTAGAATACTGCTCAATGAAAAGAGAAGATGAATTGTGTGACTGGAATTCACACAACACAGAGCAGTTTCACAGAAAGCTTCCTTCTGTTTTTTATCTAAGGGTAATTCTTTTTCAGCATATTCTAAAAACCGTTCCCAAATGTCATTTCTCAGATTCCACAGAAACAGTGATTTCAAACTGCTGAGTCCAAGGAATTACTTAACTCTATGGGAAGAATACACACATTAGCTGCATAACGTAAATAAGGCTTTATTTTTGTGAGACGAATAAACATACCAAAAAGCAGATTCACAGAAAGCTTCTGTCCAGTTTTTATCTGAAGATATTTCCCTTTACACCATTGTCCTGAATTTGCTCCCAAATGTCCCTTCGATATCTTTCCATGACACTTTACAAGCTGGGTAATGTAAAGAAAGCTTTATCTATGTGAGATGAATATACATATCACAGAGCAGTTTCACAGAAAGCTTCTTTTCAGTTTTTGTCTGAGGCTATTTCCCTTTTCACCATTGGTGTGAATTTGCTAGCGAATATAGTTTGATACCTTTTTCTCCAAACTGGTTTCCTCGATGATGTATAAGAAGAGAGGGATAACACTGTGAGTAGAATACACAAGTCACAAAGAGTTCCTCAGAAGGCTTCTCTCCAGTTTCTACCTGAACATATTTCCTTACACCATAAGCCTCAATGCATTCCCAAATATTCCTTCGCACGCTAAACATAAAAGTGTTAGAAAACTGCTCAATTAAAAGAGAAGCTTAACTGAACGAGAGGAATTCACACGATGCAGAGCAGTTTCACAGAAAGCATCCTTCTGGTTTTTATCTGAGTTTATGTCTTTCTCCATATTCTAAAGAACATTCCCAAATGTACTTCCTGATATTCTACAGAAACAGTGATTTCAAACTGCTCAATTCAAACAATGGTTTAACTCTATGAGATGAATACTCACACCAAAATGCAGTTGCTCAGAAAGCTTCTCTCCAGTTTTCAATGGAAGACATTTCCTTGCTCGCCACTGGCCTCCGGTCGCCACTTAATATCCCTTCAAAGAATCCTCAAAAACAGACTTTCCAAACTGGAAAATGTAGAGTAAGCTTTTACTCTCAGAAATGAATGCACACGTCAGAGAGGCATTTCTTGGAACACTTCTTTCTGGGTTTTATTTCAGGATATTTCACTTTTCCCTATAGTCTTCCATGCAGTCCAAATTATCCCTTTTTTGATTTTACAGGAACAGTGTAAAAACACTGCCTTATGAAAAAAGAGGTATTACATCCTGAGTGGAATGCATACATCACAAAGCAGTTTCTCAGAAAACTTACCTTCAGTTTTTATCTGAAGAGATTTTCTTTCTCACCATAGGCCTGAATGTGCTCCCGAGTGTCCTGTCGTGGATCCGTCCAAGACGGAGTTTCCAAACTGCGTAATATAAAGAAAGTTTTATCTATGTGAGATGAATAAACATATCTATCACAAAGCAGTTTCACAAAAGCTTCTTTCCAGTTTTTGTTTGGAGATATTTCCAATTTCACCATAGCCGTCCACATACTCCTGAAAGTCCCTTGGTAGCCTTTTCTCCAAAAGAGATTCCCTAATCCTCTAAGCGAAGAAAAGTATAACCCTGAGAGTGGAATACATATGTTACAAAGCAGATCCTCAGAAAGCTTCTCTCCAGTTTCTACTAGAAGATATTTGCTGTTTCAACATAAGCCTCAGAGCATTCCCGAATATCCCTTCACAGACTAAACAAAAACAGTGTTAGAATACTGCTCAATGAAAAGAGAAGCTTAACTGTGCGAGCAAAATTCACGTGACAGAGAGCAGTTTCACAGAAAGCTTCCTTCTGGTTTCTATCTGTGGTTATTTATTTTTCAGGATATTCTAAAAAGCGTTCCAAAATGCTCTTTCTCAGATTCCACAGAAACAGTGATTTCAAACTGCTCAATCCAAAGAATGATTTAACTCTTTGAGATGAATACAAACATCACAAAAGAGTTGCTCAGAAACCTTCTCTCCAATTTTCAATGAAAGAGATTTCCTTGTTCGCCACAAGCCTCCAGTTGCCACTTAATATCCCTTCGCAGAATCCTCAAAGACAGACTTTCCAAACTGGGAAATGTAGAGTAAGCTTTAACTCTGTGAAATGAATGGACATGTCAGAGATCAGTTTCTTTGAATGCTTCTTTCTGGGTTTTATTTGATGACATTTCACTTTTCACCATAGTCTTCAATGTGCTCCAAATATCACGTTTTTAGTTTTACAGGAACAGTGTTCAAACAGTGCCTTATGAGAAGAAAGGTATAACACACTCAGTGGAATGCAAACATCACCTACCAGTTTCTCAGAAACCTTCTCTCCAGTTTTTATCTGATGATATTTCCTTTTTCATCATAGGCTCACATGTGATCCTGAATATCCTTTCGTGGATCCATTCATGATGGAGTTTCCAAGTTGTGTAATGTAAAGAAAGCTTTTTCTATGTGAGACTAATAAACATAACAAAAAGCACATTCACAGAAGGTTTCTTATCAGTTTTTATCCGAAGATATTTTCTTTTTCACCATACTCCTGAATGTGCTCACGAATTTCCCTTCATGGATCCGTCCATGACAGAGTTTCCAAGCAGCATAATGTAAAGAAAGCTTTATCTATGTGAGATGAATACACATATCACAGAGCAGTTTCATAGGAAGCTTCTTTCCAGTTTTTGTTCGAGGCTATTTCCCTTTTCACCAAAGGCATTGTTGATGCTGCCGAATATCACTTGGTACCTTTTTCTCCAAAAGGGTTTCCCCGATGCTGTATGACAAGAGAGGTATAACACTGTGAGTGGAATGCACGCATCACAAGCAGTTCCTCGGAAAGCTTCTCTCCAGTTTTGGTCTGAACATATTTCCCTTTTCACCGTAAGCCTCAAAGTGCTCCCGAATATCCCTTCACATGTTAAACATAAACAGGGTTAGAAAACTGCTCAATTAAAAGAGACGCTTAACTGAGCTAGAGGAATTAAGATGACACAGAGCAGTTTCACAGAAATCTTCCTTCGGGATTTTACCTGAGGATATTTCTTTCTCCATATTCTAAGGAGCGTTCCCAAATGTCCTTCCTCAGATTCCACAAAAACAGTGATTTCAAAATGCTCAATCGGAAGAATGGTTTAACTCTATAAGGTGAATACACACCGCACAAAGCAGTTGCTCAGAAAGCTTCTCTCCAGTTTTCATCGGTAGACGTTTCCTTGCTCACCACAAGCCTCCCGGCGCCACTTAATATCCCTTCACAGATTCCTCAAAGGCGTAGTTTCTAAACTGGGCAACATACAGTAAGCTTTATCTCTGTGAAGTTAATGCACATATCAGAGAACAGTTTCTTGGAACGCTTCTTTCTGGGTTTTATTTTAAGATATTTCACTTTTCGCTTAGTCTTCAATACACTCTGACATATCACATTTTCGGGATTACAGGAACAGTGTTCAAACAATGCGTTATGAGAAAGGAGGTATAACTTCCTGAGTGAAATTCACACTGCCCAACGCAGTTTCTCAGAAAGTTTCTTTCCAGTTTTTATCTGAAGATATTTCCTTTTTCACCATAGGCATGAATGTGATCCCGAATATCCCTTCGCGGATCCATCCATGATGGAGTTTCCATGCTGCATAATGTAAAGAAAGCTTTATCTATGTGAGATGAGTAAACATACCAAAAAGCAGATATAGAGAAACTTCTTTCTAGTTTTTATCTGAAGATATTTACTTTTTAAGCACAGTCCTGAATGTGCTCCCGAATGATCCTTCGTGGATTCGTCCATAAGAGAGTTTCCAAGCTGCATTATGGAAAGAAAGCTTTATCTGTGTGAGATGAATAAACAGAGAAAAAAGCAGATTCACAGATACTTTTCAGTTGTTATCTTAAGATGTTTCTTTTTCACCATTGTTCTGAATGTGCTCCCAAATGTCCCTTTGCAGATCCATCCATGACGGAGTTTCCAAGCAGTGTAATGTAAAAAAAGCTTTATCTATGTTAGATGAATACACATAGCACAGAGCAGTTTCACAGAAAGCTTCCTTCTGGTTTTTATCTGAGAGTATTTCCTTCAGCATATTCTAAAGACCGTTCCCAAATGTCCTTTCTCAGGTTCCACAGAAACAGTGATTTCAAACTGCTCAATCCAAAGAATGATTTAACTCAATGCTATGACTCCACACATCACAAAGCAGTTGCTCAGTAAGCTTATCTCCAGTTTTCAACGGAAGACATTTCCTTGCTCACCACAGGATACGGGCGCTACTTAATATCCCTTCACAGATTCCTCAAAGACAGACTTTCCAAACTGGGCAATGTAGAGTAAGCTTTAATTCTGTGACATGAATGCACCCATCATAAAGTAGCTTCTTGGAATGCCTCTTTCTGGCTTTTATTTGAGAATAGTTCTATTTTCGCCATAGTCTTCAATGCACTCTGAAATATTACTTTTTCAGTTTTACAGGAACAGTGTTCAAACACTGTCTTAAGAGAAAAGAAGTATAACTCCCTGAGTGAAATACACCCATCACATAGCAGTTTCGCAGAAAACTTCTTTCCAGTTTTTTGTCTGAGGATAATTCCTTTTTCACCATAGCCATCCATATACTCCTGAATGTGCCGTGGTAGCTTTTTCTCCCAAAGGGATTCCCAAATCCTCTATGAGAAGAAAAGTATAACTCTGTGAGTGAAATGCACACGTCACAAAGCAGCTCCTCAGAAATCTTCTTTCCAGTACCTATCTGAAGATATTTCCGTTTTCACAGTAAGCCTCAAAGTGCTCCCGAGTATCCCTTAACTGACTAACCTAAAACAGTGTTAGAATACTTCTCAATAAAAACAGAAGCTTAACTGTGTGATTGAATTTCACGTGACCTAGAGTAGTTACACAGAATGTTTCCTTCTGGTATTTATCGGAGGGTATTTCTTTTTCAGCATATTCTTAAGAGTGTTCCCAAATGCGCTTTCTGAGGTTCCACAGAAACAGTGATTTCAAACTGCTCAATCCAAAGAATGATTTAACTCTATGAGATGAATACACACATCACAAAGCAGTTGCTCAGAAAGCTTCTCTGAAGTTTTCATCGGAAGACGTTTCCTTTCTCACCACAAGCCTCTGGGCACCACGTGATATACCTTCACAGATTCCTTAAAGACAGAGTTTCCAAACTGGGCAACGTACTGTAAGCTTTAACTCTCTGAAATGAATGCAAACGTCAGAGAACTGTTTCTTGGAACGCTTCTTTCTGGATTTTATTTCACGATATTTTAATTTTCACCTTATCTTTAATGCACTGCAAAATATCACTTTTTCAGTTTTACAGGAACAGTGTTCAAACACTGCCTTATGAGAAAAGCGGTATAACACCCTGAGTGGAATGCACACATCACAAAGCAGTTTCTCAGAAAGCTTCTCTCCAATTTCTATCTGAAGATATCTCCTATTTCCCCACAGGCCTCAATGGGCTACCGAATGTCCCTTTGCAATTCCGTCCATGATGCAGTTTCAAAACTGCGTAATAGAAAGGAAGTCTTATCTATGTGAGATAAATAGACATATCTATCACAAAGCAGTTTCACAGAAAGCTTCTTTCTAGTATTTGTCTGAGGATATTTCCTTTTTTTACCATAGCCATGCATATACTCCTGAATGTCCCCTGCTACCTTTTTCTCCAAATGGGATTCCCCAATCCTCTATGAGAAGAAAAGTATAACTCTGTGAGTGGAATGCACTCGTCACAAAGCAGCTCCTCGGAAATCTTCTCTCCAGTATCTGTCTGAAGATATTTCAGTTGTCACTGTAAGCCTCAAAGCACTCCCAAGTATCCCTTAACTAACTAACCTAAAACAGTGTTAGAATATTGCTCAATGAAAACAGAAATTAATTGTGCGAGTGGATTTCACGTGACCTAGAGCAGTTTCACAGAAAGTTTCCTTCTGATTTTTATTGGAGGGTATTTCTTTTTCAACATATTCCTAAGAGCGTTCCCAAATGTCCTTTCTCAGATTCCACAGAAACAGTGATTTCAAACTGCTCAATCCAAAGAATGGTTTCACTCTATGAGATGAATACAAACATCACAAAGCAGTTACTCCAAAAGATTCTCTCCAGTTTTCATCGGAAGATGTTTCCTTTCTCACCACAAGCCACTGGGCGCCAGGTAATATCCCTTCAAACATTCCTCAAAGACAGAGTTTCCAAACTGGGCAACGTAGTGTAAGCTTTAACTCTCTGAAATGAATGCACATATCAGAGAGCAGTTGCGTGGAACGCTTCTTTCTGGGTTTTATTTCAGTATATTTCACTTTTCAAAATAGTCTTCAATGTGCTGCAAAATATCACTTTTTCAGTTTTACAGAAAACCTGTTCAAACACTGCCTTATGAGAAAAGAGGTATAACTCCCTGAGTGGAATGCACACATCACAAAGCAGTTTCTCAGAAAGCTTCTCTCCAGTTTCTATCTGAAGATATCTCCATTACCGACAGGCCTGAATGTTCTTCTGAATGTCCTTATGTGAATTCGTTCATGACACAGTTTCAAAGTTGTGTAATAGAAAGTTTTATCTATGTGAGTTGAATTGACTTATCTATCACAGAGCAGTTTCACAGAAAGCTTCTTTCTGGTTTTTGTCTGAGGATATTTCCTTTTTCAACATAGCTGTCCATATACTCCCGAATGTCACCTGGAAGCGTTTTCTCAAAACGGGTTCCCCAATCCTCTATATGAAGGAAAGTATAACACTGTGAGTGGAATACACACGTCACAAAACAGCTCCTCAGAAATCTTCTCTCCAGGATCTATCTGAAGATATTTGCGTTTTCACTGTAAGCCTCAAAGCACTCCTGATTATCCTTTAGCTGACTAACCTACAACAGTGTTAGAATACTGTTCAATGAAAACAGAAGCTTAACTGTGCGAGTGGACTTCACATGACCTAGAGCAGTTTCACAGAAAGTTTCCTTCCCGTTTTTATCGGAGGGTATTTCTTTTTCAACATATTCTTAAGAGCATTCCCAAATGTCCTTTCTCAGGTTCCACAGAAACAGTGATTTCAAACTGCTCAATCCAAAGAATGATTTAACACTATGAGATGAATACACTCATCAAAAAGCAGTAGCTCCAAAAGCTTCTCTTCAGTTTTCATTGGAAGATGTTTCCTTTCTCACGACCAGCATCCGGGCGCCACTTAATATCCCTTCACAGATTCCTCAAAGACATAGTTTCCAAACTGGTAAACGTAGTGTAAGCTTTAACTCTCTTAAATGAATTCACAAGTCAGAGAGCAGTTTCTTAGAATGCTTTTTTCTGGGTTTTATTTCAGGATATTTCATTTTTCACCTTAGTCTTCAAAGCAGAGCCAAATATCAGTTTTATAGTTTTACAGGAACAGTGTTCAAACACTGCCTTTCGAGAAAAGAGGTATATCTCCCTGAGTGGAATGCATACAAAACAAAACAATTTCTCAGAAAGCTTCTCTCCAGTTTTTATCTGAAGATATCTCCTATTACCCCACAGGCCTGAATGTGTTCCCGAATGTCCCTTTGCAAATCCGTCCATGACACAGCTTCAAACCTGCGTAATAGAAATAAAGTTTTATCTATGTGAGATGAATAGACATATATATCACAAAGCAGTTTCACAGAAAGCTTCTTTCCAGTTTTTGTCTGAGGATATTTCCTTTTTCACAATAGTCATCCATATACACCCGAATGTCCCCTGGTAGCTTTTTCTCCAAATGGGTTTTCCCAATGTTCTATGAGAATAAAAGTATAACTCTGTGAGTGGAATGCACACATCACAAAGCAGCTCCTCGGAAACCTTCTATGCAGTATCTATCAGAAGTTATTTCCGTTTTCACCATAAGCCTCAAAGTACTCCTGAGTATCCCTTAGCTGACTAAACTAAAACAGTGTTAGAATACTGCTCAAAGGAAACAGAAGCTTAACTGTGCGAGTGGACTTCACGTGACCTAGAGCACTTTCACAGAAAGTTTCCTTCTGGTCTTTTTCTAAGGGTATTTCTTTTTCAGCATATTCTTAAGAGCGTTCCCAAATGTCCTTTCTCAGGTTCCACAGAAACAGTGATTTCAAGTTGCACAATCCAAAGAATGACTTAACTCTATGAGATGAATATACACATCACAAAGCAGTTGCTCTGAAAGCTTCTCTCCAGTTTTCATCGAAGACGTTTCCTTTCTCACCTCAAGCCTCCGGAGGCCCCTTAAAATCCCTTCACAGCTTCTTCAAAGACAGAGCTTCCAAACTGGGAAACATAGTGTAAGCTTTAAATCTCTAAAATGAATGCGGACCTCAGAGAGCAGTTTCTCTAAAGCTTCTTTCTGGGTTTTATTTCCAGATATTTCACTTTTCACCATAGTCTTCAATGCGATGCAAAATATCACTTTTTCAGTTTTACAGGGACAGTGTTCAAACACCACCTTATGAGAAAAGAGGTATAACTCCCTGAGTGGAATGTACACATGACAAAGCAGTATCTCAGAAACCTTCTCTCCAGTTTTTATCTGAAGATATCTCCTACTTCCCACAAGCCTGAATGTGCTCCCGAATGTCCCTTCGTGAATCTGTCCATGACGCAATTTCAAAACTGTGTAATAGAAAGGAAGTTTTATCTATGTGAGATAAATAGACATATCTATCACAAAGCAGTTTCACAGAAAGCTTCTTTCTAGTTTTTGTCTGAGGATATTTCCTTTTTCACCATAGCCGTCCGTATACTCTCGAATATCCCCTGGCACCTTTTCTCCAAACGGGATTCCCCAATCCTCTATGAGAAGAAAAGCATAACACTGCAACTGGAATACACATGTCACAAAGCAGCTCCTCGGAAATCTTCTCTCCAGTATCTATCTGAAGATAATTCCGTTTTCACCTTTAGCCTCAAAGTACTCCCGAGTATCCTTAGCTGACTAACCTAAAACAAGGTAAGAATACTGCTCAATGAAAACAGAAGCTTAACTGTTCAAATGGAATTCACGTGACCTAGAGCAGTTCCACAGAAAGTTTCCATCTGGTTTTTATCAGAGGGTGATTCTTTTTCAACATATTTTAAGAGCATTCCCAAATGTCCTTTCTCAGGTTCCACAGAAACAGTGATTTCAAACTGCTCAATCCAAAGAATCATTTAACTCTATGAAATGAATACACATCACAAAGCAGTTGCTCCGAAATCTTCTCTTCAGTTTTCATCAAAACACGTTTTCTTTCTCACCACAAGCCTCTGGGCGCCACTTAATATCCCTTCAGATTCCTGAAAGACAGAGTTTTCAAACTGAGCAACGTAGTGTAAGCTTTAACTCTCTGAAGTGAATGCATTCGTCAGAGAGCAGTTTCTAGGAACGTGTCTTTCTGGTTTTATTTCAGGATATTTCACTTTTCATCATAGTCTTCAGTGCACTGTAAATTTTCACTTTTTCAGTTTTACAGGAACAGTGTTCACTCACTGCCGTATGAGAAAAGAATTATAACTTCCTGAGTGGAATGCACACATCACAAAGCAGTTTCTCAGAAAGCTTCTCTCCAGTTTTTATCTGAAGATATCTCCTACTTCCCCACAGGCATGAATGTGCTCCCGAATGTCCCCTTGCAAATCAGTCCATGACGCAGTTTTGAAACTGTGTAACAGAAAGAAAATTTTATCTATTTGAGATGAATTGAAATATCTATCACAAATCTTCTTTCATAGAAAACTTCTTTCCAGTTTTTGTCTGAGGATATTCCCTTTTTCACCATAGCCATCCATATACTCTCGAATGTCCAGTGGTAGCTTTTTCTCCAAACGGAATTCCCCAATCCTATATGAGAAGAAAAGTATAACTCTGTTGGTGGAATGCATGCATCACAAAGAAGCTCCTCGGAAATCTTCTCTCCAGTATCTTTCTGAAGATATTTCCATTTTCACTGTAAGCCTCAAATCGCTCTCGAGTATCCCTTAGCTGAATAACCTAAAACAGAGTTAGAATACTGCTCAATGAAAACAGAAGCTTAATTGTGTGAGTGGAATTCACGTGACCTAGAGCAGTTTCACAGAAAGTTTCCTTCTGGTTTTTATCGGAGGGTATTTCTTTTTCAGTATATTCTTAAGGGCGGTCCCAAATGTCCTTTCTCAGGATCCACAGAAACAGTGACTTAAAACTGCTCAATCCAAAGAACGATTTAACTCTATGAGATGAATACACACATCACAAAGCTCCAAAAGCTTCTCTCTAGTTTTCATCGAAAGACGTTTCCTTTCTCACCATAAGCCTCCAGTCGCCACTTAATATCCCTTCACAGATTCCTCAAACACAGAGTTTCTAAACTGAGCAACGTAGTGTAAGCTTAAACTCTGTGAAACGAATGCACTCTTTGGAGAGCAGTTTCTTTAAACTCCTCTTTCTGGGTTTTATTTCCAAATACTTCACTTTTCGCCATGTCCTCAATGTGCTGCAAAATATCACTTTTTCAGTTTTACAACAACAGTGTTCAAACACTGCCTTATGAGGAAAGTGGTATAAGTCCCTGAGTGGAATGCACACATCACAAAGCAGTTTCTCAGAAACCTTCTCTCCCATTTATATCTGAAGATATCTCCTATTTCCCCACAGGTCTCAATGTGCTGCCTCATGTCCCTCCATAAGCCCATCCATGGCACACTTTCAAAACTGCATATTGAAAGAAAGTTTTATCTATGTGAGATGAATAGACATATCTGTCCAAAAACAGTTTCACAGAAAGCTGCTCTCCATTTTTTATGTGAAGATATCTCCTATTTCCCCACCAGCCTGAATGTGCTCCCGAATGTCCCGTTGCAAATCCCTCCATGATGCAGTTTCAAAACTGCGTAATAGAAATAAAGTTTTATCTATGTGAGATATCTATCACAAAGCAGATTCACAGAAAGCTTCTTTCCACTTTTTATCTGAACATATTTTCTTTTTCACCATAGTCCTGATTTTCCTCCCGGATGTCCCTTCGTGGATCTGTCCATGACAGAGTTTCCAAGCTGTGAAATGTAAAGAAAACTTTATCTGTGTGAGATGAACACACATATCACAGAGCAGTTTCATAGAAAGCTTCTTTCCAGTTTTTGTCTGAGGTTATTTCCCTTTTCAACCTAAGCATCAACATGCTCCAATATCTATTGGTAACTATTTCTCCAAAAAGGTTTCCCCGATGCTGTATGAGAAGAGAGGTATAACACCATGAGTGGAATCCACGCGTCACAAAGCAGTTCCTCAGAAAGCTTCTCTCCAGTTTCGGTGTTTACATATATCCTTTTTTACCGTAAGCCTCAAGGTGCTCCCTAATATCCCTTCACACGCTAAACATAAACAGGGTTAGAAAACTGCTCAATGTAAAGAGAGGCTTAACTGAGCAAGAGGAATTAAGATGACACAGAACAGTTTCACAGAAAACTTCCTTCTGGATTTTACCTTAGGGTATTTCTTTCTCTATATTCCAAGCAGCATTCCCAAATGTCCTCTCAGATTCCACAGAAACAGTGATTTCAAGCTGCACAATCCAAAGAATATTTTAACTCTATGAGACAAACCCACACTTCACAAAGCAGTTGCTCAGAAAGCTTCTCCCCAGTTTTCATCGGAAGACGTTTCCTTGCTTACCAACAGCCTCCGGGCGCACTTAATATCCCTTCACAGAAAGCTTCAGCGGAATCCACGTTACACAGAGCTGTTTCACAGAAAGCTTCCTTCTAGTTTCTATCTCAGGTTATTTCTTTTTCAGGATACTCTAAAGAGTGTTCCCAAATGTCCTTTCTCAGATTCCACAGAAACGGTGATTTCAAACTGCTCAATCCAAAGATTGATGGAACTCTTTGAGATGAATACAAACATCACAAAAGAGTTGCTCAGAAACCTTCTCTCCAATTTTCAATGGAAAACATTTCCTTGCTCGCCACAGTCCTCCGGTTGCCACTTAATATCCCTTCGCAGAATCCTCAAAGACAGACTTTCCAAACTGGGAAATGCACAGTAAGCTTTAACTCTGTGAAATAAATGGACATGTCAGAGAACAGTTTCTTTGAATGCTTCTTTCTGGGTTTTATTGAATGACATCTCACTTTTCGCCATAGTCTTAAGTGTGCTCCAAATATCACATTTTAGTTTTAAGGAACAGTGTTCAAACAGTGCCTTATGAGAAGAAAGGTGTAACTCCCTGAGTGGAATGCAGACATCACCAAGAAGTTTCTCAGAAAGCTTCTCTCCAGTTTTTATCTGATGATATTTCCTTTTTCACCATAGCCACCCATACGCTCCAGAATGTCCCCTGGTAGCTTTTTCTCCAAAAGGAATTCCCCAATCCTCTATGAGAAGAAAAGTATAACTGTGTGAGTGGAATGCACACGTCACAAAGCAGCTCCTCGTAGGTCTTCTCTCTAGTTTCTTTCTGAAGATGTTTCCGTTTTCAGCATAAGCTTCAAAGCATTCCCATGTATCCCTTAGCTGACTAAACTAAAACAGTGTTAGAATACTACTCAATCAAAACAGAAGCTTAACTCTGTGAGTGGAATTCACATGACAAAGAGAAGTTTCACAAAAAGCTTCCTTCTGGTTTTTATTGGAGGGGATTTCTTTTTCAGTATATTATTAAGAGTGTTCCCAAATGTCCTCTCTCAGGTTCCACAGAAAGAGTGATTTCAAACTGCAAAATCCAAAGAATGATTTAACTCTATGAGATGAATACACACGTCACAAGGCAGTTGCTCAGAAAGCTTCTCTTCAGTTTTCAAAGGAAGACATTTCCTTGCTTGCCACAGGCCTCCGGTCGCCACTTAATATCTATTTGCAGAATACTCCAAGGCAGACTTTCCAAACTGGGAAATGTAGAGTAAGTTTTAATTCTCTTAAATGAATGCATATATCAGAGAGCAATTTCTTGGAACGCTTCTTTGTGGGTTTTATTTCATGATATATCACTTTTTGCCATAGTCTTCCATGCACTCTGAAATATTACTTTTTCGGCTTTACAGGACAGTGTTCAAACACTGCCTTATGTGTAAAGAAGTATAACTCCCTGAGTGGAATGCACACCTCACAAACCAGTTTCTCTGAAAGCTTCTATCCAGTTTTCATCTGAAGATATCTCCTTTTTCCCCATAGGCCTGAATGTACTCCCGAAAGTCCCTTCACTGATCTGTCCATGATGGAGTTTCCAAACTGCATAATATAATGAAGCTTTTATCTATGTGAGATGAATAAACATGTCTATCACAAAGGAGTTTCACACAAATCTTGTTTCCAGTTTTTGTCTGAGAATATTTCCTTTTTCACTATAGCTGTCCATGTACTCCCGAATGTCCCTTGGTAGCTTTTTATCCAAAAGGTTTCCCCAATCCTCTTTGAGAAGAATGATATAATTCTGTGAGTGGAATACACATGTCACAAAGCAGCTCCTTGGAAAGCTCCTCTCCGGTTTCAATATGAAGATTTTTCCTTTTTCAGCTAAAGCCTCCAAGTGCTCCTGAATATCCCTTCGCAGACAAAACAAAAACAGTGTTAGAATACACCTCAATGAAAAGACAAGCTTAACGTTGTGATCGGAATTCACGTGACACAGAGCAGTTTCACAGAAAGCTTCCTCCTGGTTTCTATCTGAGGTTGTTTCTTTTTCAGGATATTCTAAACAGCGTTCCCAAATGTCCTTTCTCAGATTCCACAGCAACAGTCATTTTAAACTGCTCAATCCAAAGAATGATTTAAATCTATGAGATGAATACAAACATCAAGAAAGAGTTGCTCAGAAAGCTTCTCTCCAGTTTTCAACGGAAAACATATCCTTTCTCGCCACAGGCCCCTGGTCGCTCCTTAATATTTCTTTGAAGAATCCTCAAAGACAGACTTTCCAAACTGGGAAATATAGAGTAAGCTTTAAGTAGGTGAAATGAATGGACATGTTAGAGAGCAGTATCTTGGAATGCTTCCTTCTGGGTTTTATTTGACAATTGTCACTCTTCACCATAGTCTTCAAAGTGCTCTGAATATCACTTTTTTAGTTTTACAGGAACACTGTTCAAACATTGCCTTATGAGAAAAAAAGGTATAACTTCCTGAGTGGCATGCACACATCACCAAGCAGTTTCTCAGAAAGCTTCCCTCCAGTTTTCAATGGATGATGTTTCCTTTTTCACCATAGGCCCATATGTGATCTCGAATATCCCTTCACAGATCCATCTATGATGGAGTTTCCAAGCTGCGTGATGTAAAGTAAGCTTTATCTATGTGAGATGAATAAACATAGCAAAAAGCAGATTCACAGAAAGCTTCTTTCCAGTTTTTATCTGAAGATATTTCCTTTTACACCATAGTCCTGAATGTGCTCCCGAATGTCCTTCCGTGGATCCGTCCATTGGAACCTTGGACGGAGTTTCAATGCTGCGTAATGTAAAGAAAGTTTTATCTATGTGAGATGAGTACACATACCACAGGGCAGTTTCATAGAAAGCTTCTTTCCAGTTTTTGTCTGAGGCTACATCCCTTTTCACCATAGGCATCAACATGCTCCTGAATGTCACTTGGGACCTTTTTCTCCAAAAGGGTTTCCCTGATGCTGTATGAGAAGAGAGGTATAACACTGTGAGTGGAATGCACACGTCACAAAGCAGTTCCTCAGAAAGCTTCTCTCCAATTTCGGTCTGAACATATTCCCTTTTTCACCGTGAGCCTCCAAGTGCTCCCGAATATCCCTTCACATGCTAAACATAAACAGGGTTAGAAAACTGCTCAATGAATAGAGAGGTGAAACTGAACAAGAGGAATTAAGAAGACACAGAGCAGTTTCACAGAAAGCATCCTTCTGGATTTCACCTGCGGATATTTCTTTCTCCATATTCCAAGGCGTGTTCCCAAATGTCCTTCCTCAGATTTCACAGAAACAGTGATTTCAAACTGCTCAATCCAAAGAATCATTTAACTCTATGAGATGAAAACACATATCACAGGCAATTGCTCAGAAAGCTTCTCTACAGTTTTCAACCAAAGAGATTTCCTTGCTCACCACAGGCCTCCGGGTACCACTTAATATCCCATCACAGATTCCTCAAAGACAGATTTTCCAAAGTGGGCAGTGTAATCTTTAACTCTGTGAAATGAATGCACATATCAGAGAATCGTTTCTCGGAACGCTTCTTTCTGGATTTTATTTGAGGATATTTCACTTTTTGCCATATTCTTCATTGTGCTCCAAAATATCAATTTTTCAGTTTTACAGGAACAGTGTTCAAACACTGCCTTAGGAGAGCAGAGGTATAACTCCCTGAGTGGAATGCACACATCACAAAGCAGTCTCTCAGAAAGCTTCTTTCCAGTTTTTATCTGAAGTTATTTCCTTTTTCACCAGAGGCCTGAATGTGATCCCGAATATCCCTTTGCGGATCCATCCATGATGGATTTTGAAAGTTGCATAGTGCAATGAAAGCTTTGTGTGTGTGAGATGAATAAACATAGCAATAAGCAGATTCACAGAAAGCTTCTATTCAGTTTTTATATGAATATATTTCCTTTTTCACCATTGTCCTGAATTTGCTCCCGAATGTCCCTTCGCAGATCTGTCCATGACAGAGTTTCCATGCTGTTTAATGTAAAGAAAGCTTTATCTATGTGACATGAATACACATATCACAGAGCAGTTACACAGAAAGCTTCTTTCCAGTTTTTTTCTGAGGTTATTTTCCTTTTCACGTTAGGCATCAATATGCTCTCAGATATCCCTTGGTAAATTTTTCCCAAAAGGGGTTTTCCCTGATGCTCGATGAGAGGAGAGGTATAACACTGTGAGTGGAATGCACACGTCACAAAGCAGTTCCTCAGAAAGCTTCTTTCCAGTTTCTATCTGAAGATATTTCCTTTTTCACTGTAAGGCTCAAGGCTCTCACGAATATATCTTTGCAGCATAAACAAAAACAGTGTTAGAATACTGCTCAATGAAAACAGAAGCTTAACTGTGCGAGTGGAATTCACATGACACAGATCACTTTCACAGAAAGCTTCCTTCTGGTTTCTCTCTGAGGTTATTTCTCTTTCTGGATATTCTAAAGAGCGTTCCCAAATGTCCTTCCTCAGATTCCACAGGATTGGTGATTTCAAACCGCTCAATCCAAAGAATGATTTAACTCTATGAGATGAATACAAACTTCACAAAAGGGTTGCTCAATAAGCTTCTCTTCAATTTTCAATGGAAGACATTTCCTTCCTCACCACAGAGCTCTGATAGCACATAATATACCTTTGCAGAATCCTAAAAGACAGACTTTCCAAACTGGGAAATGTAGAGTAAGCTTTACCTCTGTGAAATAAATGGACATGTCAGAGTGCAGTTTCTTAGAATGCTTCTTTCGGGGTTTTATTTTACATTTCACTTTTTGCCATAGTCTTCAATGTGCTCCGCACATCACTTTTTTATTTTTACAGAAACAGTGTTCAAACAGTGCCTTATGAGAAGAAAGATATATCTCCCTGAGTGGAATGCACACATCACCAAGCAGTTTCTCAGAAAGCTTCTCTCCAGTTTTTATCTGATGATATTTCCTTTTTCAACATAGACCCGAATATCCCTTCGCGGATCCGTCCATGACAGAGTTTCCAAGCTGCCTAATATAAAGAGAGCTTTATCTATTTGGGAAGAATACACATATCACAGAGCAGTTTCTCAGAAAGCTTCTTTCTAGTTTTTGTCTGAGGCTATTTCCCTTTTCACCATATTCACCAATATGCCTCCAACTATCCCTTTGTACTTTTTCCTCCAAAAGGGTTTCACCAATGCTGTAGGAGAAGAGAGGGATAACACTGTGAGTGAAATGCACACGTCACGAAGCAGTTCCTCTTAAGTGTCTCTCCAGTTTCTATCTGAACATATTTCCTTTCTCACCATAAGTCTCAAAGCACTTACGAATATCCCTTCGAATGCTAAACATAAACAGTGTTAGAGAATGGGTCAGTGAAAAGAGAAACTTAACTGATTGAGAGGAATTCACACGACACATAGTAGTTTCACAGAAAGCTTCCTTCTGGTTTTTATCTGAGGATAATTATTTCTCCATATTCTAAGGAGCATTCCCAAATGTCCTTCCTCAGATTCTATAGAAATAGTGATTTCAAACTGCTCAATCTAAAGAATGATTTAACTCTATGAGATGAATACACACGTCACAAAGCAGTTGCTCAGAAAACTTTTCTCTAGCTTTCAAGGGAAGACATTTGCTTGCTCACCACAGGCCTCCAGTCGCCAATTAATACCCCTTTGCAGACTCCTCAAGAGAGAGTTTCCAAACTGGGCAACATAGAGTAAGCTTTATCTCTGTGAATTAAATGCACATATAAGTGAGCGTTTTCTTAGAATGCTTCTTTCCGGATTTTATTTGAGGATAGTTCACTTTTGGCCATAGTCTTTAAAGCGCTCCGAAATATCACTTTTTCGGTATTACGAGAACAGTGTTCAAACACTGCCTTATGAGAAAAGAGGTATAACTACCTGAGTGGAATGCACACATTAAAAGCAGTTTCTCAGAGTTTCTCTCCTGTATTTATCTGAAGATATTTTCTTTTTCTCCATAGGCCTGAATGTGCTCCAGAATGTTCCTTCACAGATCCGTCCATGACAGAGTTTTCTCACTGTGTAATGTAAAATGGTTTTATCTATGTGACATCAGTAACCATATCTATCAAAAACGCAGTTTCACAGAAAGCTTCTTTCCAGTTATTGTCTGAGGATATTTCCTTTTTTGCCATAGCCTTCCGTATACTCCCAAATGTCCCATGGTAGCTTTTTCTCCAAAAGAGATTCCCCAATGCTCTAGGAGAAGAAAGGTATAACTCTGAGAGTGGAGTGCACACATCACAAAGCAGCTCCTCAGAAAGCTTCTCTCCAGTTTGTATCTGAAGATATTTCCATTTTCACCATAAGCCTCAAAGTGCTCCCGCTTATCCATTCACAGACTGAAGAAAAACAGTGTTAGAATACTGCCCAATGAGAAGAGAAGCTGAACAGTGTGAGGGGAATTCACATGACACAGAGCAGTCTCACAGAATGTTTCCTTCTGTTTTTTATCTGAGGGTATTTCCTTTTCAGCATATTGTAAAGAGCATTCCCAAATGTCCTTTCTCAGGTATCACAGAAACAGTGATTTCAAACTTTTCAATCCAAAGAATGATTTAACTCTATAAGAATAATCCACACATCACAAAGCAGCTTCTCAGAAAGCTTTTCTCCAGGTTTCAACATAAGACGTTTTCTTCCCCACCAAAGGCCTCCGGGAGCCAGTTAATATCCCTTTGCAGATGCCACAAAGACAGAGTTTCCAAACTGGGCAACGTAGAGTCTGCTTTATCTCTGTGAAATGAATGCACATATCAAAAAGTAATTTCTTGCAACGCTTCTTTCTGGGTTTTATTTGAGGAGAGTTCTCTTTTTGCCATAGTCTTCCATGTGCTCCATAATATCACTTTTTCGGTTTTTCAGTAACAGTGTTAAAACACTGCCTTATGAGAAAATAGGTATAACTCCCTGAGTGGAATGCACACGTCACAAAGCGGTTTCTCAATTTTTATTTGAGGATATTTCCATGTTCAACGTAGGCCTCAATGTACTCCCGAATATCCCTTCACAGATCCGTCCATGACAGAGTTTCCAAGCTGCGTAATGTAAAGAAAGGTTTATCAATGTGAGATGAATACACAAAGCAAAAAGCAGATTCACAGAAATCTTCTTTCCGGTTTTCATCTGATGTTATTTCCTTTTTCACCATACTCATGAATTTGCTCCCGAATGTCCCTTCGCAGATAAGTCCATGACAGAGTTTCCAAGCTGCGTAACATAAAGAAAGCTTTATCTATGTGAGATGAATACACACACAACAGAGCAGTTTCACAGAACACTTCTTTCCAGTTTCAGTCTGAGGCTATTTCCTTTTTCAACATATTCGTCAATATGCCACTGAATATCTCTTGGTACCTTTTCTTCCAAAAGAGTTTCCACGAATCAGTATGAGAAGAGAGGTAAAACACTGTGAGTGGAATGCACACATCAGGAAACAGCTACTCGTAAAGCTCCTCTACAGTTTCTATCTGAAATTATTTCCTTTTTCACCATAAGCCTCAAAGAGCTCGTGAATATCCCTTTGCACCCTGAACATAAACAGTGGTAGAAAAGAGCTCAATGAAATGAGAAGCTTAACTGAACGAGAGGAAGTCACACGATGCATAGCAGTTTCATAGAAAGCTTCCTTCTGGTTTTTATCTGAGGATATTTCTTTCTCCACATTCTAAAGAGCGTTCCCAAATGTTCTTCCTCAGATTTCAAACTGCTCAATCCAAAGAATGGTTTAATTCCAAGAGGTGAATACAAACATCACGAAAGAGTTGCTCAGAAAGCTTCTCTCCAATTTTCACCAGAAGACACTTCCTTGGCCACCACAGGCCTCCACTTGCCACTTAATATCCCTTCACAGAGTCCCCAAGGACAGACTTTTGAAACTGGGAAATGTAGAGTAACCTTTGACTCTGATATAAACGGGCATGTCCTGGAGCAGTTTCTTGGAATGCTTCTTTCTGGGTTTTATTAAATGACATTTCACTTTTCTCCATAGTCTTCAAAGTGATCCGAATATTAGTTTTTTAGTTTTACAGGAACAGTGTTCAATCAGTGCCTTATGAGAAGAAAGGTATAACTCCCTGAGTGGAATGCACACATCACGAAGCAGTTTCTCAGAAAGCTTCTCTCCACTTCTTATCTGACGATATTTCCTTTTTCACCATAGGTCCGAATGTGATCCCGAATATTCCTTCACAGAACCATCCATGATGGAGTTTCCAAGCTGTGTAATGTAAAGAATGATTTATCTATGTGAAATGAATAAACACAGCAAAAAGCAGATTCCCAGAAAACTTCTTTCCATTTTTTATCTGAAGATATTTCCTTTCTCACCATAGTCCTGAATGTGCTCCTGAATGTCCCTTCAGGGATCCGTCCATGACAGAGTTTCCAAGCTGTGTAATGTAAAGGAAGCTTTCTATATGTGAGATGAATACACAGATCACAGAGCAGTTTCATACAATGCTTCTTTCCAGTTTTTGTCTGAGGTTATTTCCCTTTTCACAACAGGCATCAACATGCTCCCAAATATCACTTGGTACCATCTTCTCCAAAAGTGTTTCCCTGATGCTGTATGTGAAGAGAGGTATAACACTGTGAGTGGAATGCACACGACACAAAGCAGTTCCTCGGAAAGCTTCTCTCTACTTTTTATCTGACGATATTTCCTTTTTCACCAAAGGCCCGAATGTGATCCCGAATATCTCTTCGTGGAACCATCCATGATGGAGTTTCCAAGCTGCATAATGTGAAGAAAGTTTTATCTATGAGAGATGAATAAACATAGCAGAAAGAGGATTCACACAATGCTTCTTTCCAGTTTTTATCTGAAGATATTTCCTTTGTCACCAGAGTCCCGGATGTGCTCCTGAATGTCCCTTCACGGATCAGTCCATGACTTAGTTTCCAAGCTGCATAACATAAAAATGCTTTATATATGTGAGATTAATACATATAGCAAAAGGCAGGTTCACGGAAAGCTTCTTTGCCATTTTTATCTGATGATATTTCCTTTTTTAAGCTAGCCCTGAATGTACTCCTGAATGTCCCTTCACGTATCCGTCCATGACAGTGTTTCCAATCTGCCTAATGTAAAGAAAGCTTTATCTATGTGAGATGAATACTCATAGCATAGAGCAGTTACACAGAAAGCTATTTTTCTCTTTTTGTCTGAGGCTATTTCCCTTTTCACCATAGGCGTCAATATGCTCCCGAATATACCTTGGTACCTTTTTCTCCAAAAGGGCTTCCCTGATGCCGTATAAGAACAGAGGTATATTACTGTGAGTGGAATGCAACATCACAAAGCAGCTCCTGAGAAAGATTCTCTACAGTTTCTATCTGAACATAGTTCCATTTTCACAGTAAGCCTCAAAGTGCTCATGAATATCCCTTTGCACGCTAAAGAAAAGAGTGTTAGAAAACTCCTCAATGAAAAGAGAAGCTTAACGAGTGAGAGGAATTCACTTGAGACATAGCACTTTCACAGAAGGCTTCCTTGTGGTTTTTATCTGAGGATATTTCTTTCTCCATATTACAAAGAGCATCCCAAATGTCCTTCCTCAGATTCCACACAAACAGAGATGTCAAACTGCTCAATCCAAAGAAAGGTTTAACTCTATGAGATGAACACACACCTCACAAAGCAGTCGCTCAGAATTCTTCTCTCAAGTTTTTATCAGAAGACATTTTCTTGCTCACCACAGGCCGCTGGTTGCCACTTAATATCTCTTCACAGAATCCTCAAAGACAGACTCTCCAATCTGGGAATGTAAAGTAAGCTTTAACACTGTGAAATGAATGGACATGTCAGACAACGGTTTCTTGGAATGCTTCTTTCTGGGTTTTATTTGATGACATATCTCTTTTCGTCATAGTCTTTAATGTGCTCTGATTATCATTTTTCTAGTTTTAACAGGAACAGTGTTCAAACAGTGCCTTATGAGAAGAAAGGTATAACTCCCTGAGTGGAATGCACACATCACGAAGCAGTTTCTCAGAAAGCTTCTCTCCAGTTTCTATCTGACGATATTTCCTTTTTCATCAGAGGCCCAAATGTGGTCCCAAATATCCCTTCGCAGATCCATCCATGACGGAGTTTCCAAGCTGCGTAATGTAAAGAAAGCTTTTTGTATGTGAGTTGAATAAACATAGCAAAAAGCAGATTCACAGAAAGCTTCTTTCCAGTTTTTATCTGAAGATATTTCCTTTGTCACCATAGTCCTGAATGTGCTCCCGAATGTCCCTTCGTGCATCCATCCATGACAGAGGTTCCAAGCTGTGTAATGTAAAGAAAGCTTTATCTATGTGAGATGAACACACATATCACAGAGCTGTTTCATAGAAATCTTCTTTCCAGTTTTTGTCTGAGGCTATTTCCCTTTGCACCATAGGCATCAAATGCTCCCGAATATCACTTGGTACCTTTTTCTCCAAAAGGGTTTCCCCAATGCTGTATGACAAGAGAAGTATAACACTGTGAGTGGAATGCACACATCACAAAGTAGTTCCTCAGAAAGCTTCTCTCCAGTTTTGGTCTGAACATATTTCCTTTTTCACAGGAAACCTCAAAGCGCTCCCGAATATCCCTTCACATGCTTAACATAAACGGGGTTAAAAAACTGCTCAATGAAAAGAGAGGCTTAACTAAGCAAGAGGAATTAGGAAGACACAAAGCAGTTTCACAGAAATCTTCCTTCAGGATTTTACCTGAGGATATTTCTTTCTCCATATTCTAAGGAGCGTTCCCAAATGTCCTTTCTCAGATTCCACAGAAGTAGTGATTTCAACTGCTCTATCCAAAGAATGGTTTAACTCTCTGAGATGAATACAAACATCATAAAGCAGTTGCTCAGAAAGCTTTTCTCATTTTTCATCAGAAGATATTTCCTAGCTCATCACAAGCCTCCGGGTGCTACATAATATCCCTTCAGACATTCCTCAAAGACAGAATTTCCAAACTGGGCAACGTAGAGTAAGCTTTAACTCTGTGAAATGAATGCACATATTAGAGAGCAGTTTCTTGGAATGCTTCCCTCTGGGTTTCATTTGAGGATATTTCACTTTTCGCCATAGTCTTCAATGTGCTCTGAAATATCACTTTTTCGGTTTTACAAGAACAGTGTTCAAACACTGTCTTATGAGAAAAGAGGTATATCTCCCTGAGTGGAATGCACACGTCAAAAAGCAGATTCTTAGAAAGCTTCTTTCCAGTTTTTATCTGAAGATATCTCCTTTTTCCCCACAGACCTGAATGTGCTCCCGAATGTCCCTTCGTGATTTCTTCCATGATGCAGTTTCAAAACTGCGTAATAGAAAGTTTTATCTTTGTGAGATGAATACACATATCTATCACAAAGCAGTTTCACAGAAAGCTTCTATCCAGTTTTTGTCTGGGGATATTTCCTTTTTCACCATAGCCATCCATATACTCCCGAATGTCCCTTGGTAGCTTTTTATCCAAAAGGGATTCCCCAATCCTCTATGAGAAGAAAGGTATGATTCTGTGAGTGGAATGCACACGTCACAAAGCAGCTCCTCGGAAAGCTTCTCTCCACTTTCAATCCGAAAATATTTCCTTTTTCACCATAAGCCTTAAGGTGCTCCTGAATATCCCTTCGCAGACTAAACAAAAACAGTGTTAGAATGCTGCTCAATGAAAAGAGAAGCTTAACTGTGAGAGCGACATTCACGCGACACAGAGCCGTTTCACAGAAAGCTTCCTTCTGGTTTTTATCTGAGGTTATTTCTTTTTCAGGATATTGTAAAGAGCATTCCCAAATGTCCTGTCTCAGATTCCACAGAAACAGTGATTTCAAAGTTCTCAATCCAAAGAATCATTAAACTCTATGAGATGCATACAAACATCACAAAAGAGTTGCTCAAAAACCTTCTCTTCAATTTTCAATGGAAGACATTTCCTTGCTGGCCACAGGCCGCCGGTTGCCACTTAATATCTCTTCACAGAATCCTCAAAGACAGACTTTCCAAACTGGGAGATGTAGAGTAAGCTTTATCTCTGTGAAAGGAATGGACATGTCAGAGTGCAGTTTCTTGGAATGCTTTTTTCTGGGTTTTATTTGACGACATTTCTCTTTTCATCATAGTCTTCAATGTGCTCCGAATATCACTTTATGAGTTTTACAGAAACAATGTTCAAACAGTGCATTATGAGAAGAAAGGTATAACTCCCTGAGTGGAATGCACACATCACAAAGCAGTTTCTCAGAAAGCTTCTCTCCAGTTTCTATCTGATGATATTTCCTTTTTCACCATAGACCCGAATGTGATCCCGAATATTGCTTTGCGGATCCATCCATGATGGATTTTCCATGTTGCGTAATGTAAAGAAAGCTTTATCTATGTGAGATGAATAAACATAGCAAAAAGAAGATTCACAAAAAGCTTCTTTCCAGTTTTTATCTGAAGATATTTCCTTTTTCACCATAGTTCTGAACGTGCTCCAAAATGCCCCTTCGTGGATCCATACATGACAGTTTCCAAGCTGTGTAATGTAAAGAACATAGAACAGTTCCATAGAAAGGTTCTTTTCAGTTTTTGTCACTTGCTATTTCCCTTTTCACCATAGACATCAACATGCTTCCAAATATCATTTGGTAACTTTTTCTTCAAAAGGGTTTCACCAATACTGTATGAGAACAGAGGTGTAACACTGTGAGTTGAATGCACGCATCACAAAGCAGTTCCTCGGAAAGCTTCTCTCCAGTTTCGGTCTGAACATATTTCCTTTTTCACCATAAACCTCAAAGCGCTCCCGAATATCCCTTCACACGTTAAACATAAACACGTTTAGAAAACTGCTCAATGAAAAGAGAGGCTTAACTGAGTGAGAGGAATTAAGACAACACAGAGCAGTCTCACAGAAAGCTTCCTTCTGGATTTTACCAGAAGATATTTCTTTCTCCATATTCTAAAGAGCATTCCCAAATGTCCTTTCTCAGATTCCATAAAAACAGTGATTTCACACTGCTCAATCCAAAGAATGGTTTAACTCTCTGAGTTGAATACAAACATCACAAAGCAGTTGCTCAGAAAACTTCTTTCCAGGTTTCAGTGGAAGACGATTCCTTGCTCTTCACAAGCCTCCGGACGCCATTTAATATCCCTTCACAGATTCCTCAGAGACAGAGTTTCCCAACTGGGCAACATAGAGTAAGCTTTAACTCTGTGAAATGAATACACATATCAGAGAGCAGTTTTTTGGAATACTGCTTTCTGGGTTTTATTTGAGGATATTTCACTTTTTGTCATAGTCTTCAATGAGCTCCCAAATATCACTTTTTCAGTTTTACAGGAGCAGTGTTCAAACTCTGCCTTATGAGAAAAGAGGTATAACTCCCTGAGTGGAATGCACACATCACAAAGCAGTTTCTTACACAACTTCTTTCCAGTTTTTGTCTGAGAATATTTCCTTTTTCACCATAGCTGTCCATATACTCCCGAATATCCCCTGGTAGCTTTTTCTCCAAAAGAATTTCCCCAATCCTGTATGAGAAGAAGGTTATATTCTGTGAGTGGAATGCATACGTCACAATGTGGCTCCTCAGAAAGCTTCTCTCCTGTTTCTATCTGAGGTTATTTCCTTTTTAACTGTAAGCCTCAAAGCATTCCCGAATATCCCTTCGCAGACTAAACAAAAGCAGTGTTAGAATATTATTGAATGAAAAGAAGCTTTACTGTGCAAGCGGAATCCACGTGACAGAGAGCAGTTTCACAGAAAGCTTCCTTCTCATTTCTATCTGAGGATATTTCTTTCTCCATATTCTAAGGAGCATTCCCAAATGTCCTTCCTCAGATTCCATAGAAACAGTGATTTCAAACTGCTCAATCCAAAGAATGATTTAACTCTATGAGATGAATACACACGTCACAAAACAGTAGCTCAGAAAGCTTCTCTCCAGTTTTCAACGGAAGACATTTCCTTGCTCACCACAGGACTCCGGGCACCAATTAATATCACTTCGCAGATTCCTCAAGAGAGAGTTTCCAAACTGGGCAACGTAGAGTCAGCTTTATCTCTGTGAAATAAATGCACATATAAGAGAGCAATTTTTGAAACGCTTCTCTCCGGGATTTATTTGAGGATAGTTCACTTTTGGCCATAGCGCTCTGAAATATCACTTTTTCGGTTTTACATGAATGGTGTTCAAACACTGTCTTTTGAGAAAAGAGGTATAAATACCTGAGTGGAATTCACACATTACAATGCAGTTTCTCAAGTTTCTCGCCTGTTTTTATCTGAAGATATTTCCTTTTTCACCATAGGCCTGAATGTTCTCTTGAATGTCCCTTCACGAATCCTTCCATGACGGACTTTCCTAACTGCGTAATAAAAAAGGTTTTATCTATGTGAGATCAATAAGCATATCTATCACAAAAGCAGTTTCACAGAAAGCTTCTTTCCAGTTTTTGTCTGATGATATTTCCTTTTTAACCATAGGGATCCATATACTCCCGAATGTCCAATGGTAGTTTTTCTCCAAAAGAGATTCCCCAATCCTCTATGAGAAGAAAGGTATAACTCTGTGAGTGAAGTGTGCACATCGCAAAGCAGCTCCTCGGAAAGTTTCTCTCTAGTTTGTATGTGAAGATATTTCTGTTTTCACCATAAGCCTCAAAGTGCTCCCGAATAGCCCTTCACAGATCAAAGAAAAACAGTTATAGAATACTGCTCAATGAGAAGAGAAACTAAACAGTGTGAGTGGAATTTACACGACACAGAGGAGTCTCACAGAATGTTTCCTTCTGTTTTTTATCTGAGGGTATTTCTTTTTCAATATATTCTAAAGAGCGTTCCCAAATGTCCTTTCTCAGGTTCCAGAGAAACAGTGATTTCAAAGTCTTCAATCTGAAGAATGATTTAACTCTATGAGAATAGTACACACAACACAAAGCAGCTGCTCAGAAAGTTTCTCTCCAGTTTTCAACGTAAGACATTTCCTTGCTCACCACAGGCCTCCTGGAGCCACTTAATATCCCTTCACAGATTCCTCAAAGACAGAGTTTCCAAACTGGGCAATGTTGAGTAAACTTTAACTCTGTGTAATTAATGCACATATCACAGAGCAGTTTCTTGGAATGCTTCTTTCTGGGTTTTTTTTTTGAGGATATTTCACTTTTGGCCATAGTCTTCAATGCACTCCGTAATATCACTTTTTTGGTTTTGCAGGAACAGTGTTCAAACACTGCCTTATTAGAAAAGAGGTACAAATCCCTGAGTGGAATGCAAACGTCACAAAGCAAAAGCTTCTCTCCAGTTTTTATCTGAATATATCTCCTTTTTCACCATAGGCCTGAGTGTGCTCCCGAATGTCCCTTCCTGGATCCGTCCTAGATGGAGTTTCCAAACTGCATAATATAAGGAAGGTTTTATATATGTGACATGAATAAAGATATCTATCACAAAACAGTTTCATAGAAATCATCTTTCCAGTTTTTGTCTTAGGATATTTCCTTTTTCACCATGGCCGTCCTTATACTCCCGAATGTCCCTTGGTAGATTTTCATCCAAAAGGGATTCCACAATCTCTATGAGAAGACAGGTATAATTCTGTGAGTGGAATGAACACTTCACAAGGCAGATCCTTGGAAAGCTTCTCTCCTGTTTCTGTCTGAAGATATTTCCTTTTTCACTGTAAGCCTCAAAGCACAACTGAATATCCCTTTGCAGACTAAACAAAAACAGTGTTAGAATACTGTTCAATGAAAAGAGAAGTTTACCTGTGTGAGCGGAATTCATGCAACACAGCAGTTTCACAGAAAACTTCCTTCTGGTTTCTATCTCAGGTTAATTTCTTTTTCAGCATATTCTAAAGAGTGTTCCCAAATATCCTTTCTCAGATTCCACAGAAACAGTGATTTCAAAGTGCTCCATCCAAAGAATGATTTAACTCTATGAGATGCATACAAACATCACAAAAGAGTTGCTCAGAAATCTTCTCACCAATTTTCAATGGAAGACATTTCCTTTCTCGTCACAGGCCTCCGGTTGCCACTTAATATCCCTTTGCAGTATCCTCAAAGGCAGACTTTCCAATCCCAGAAATGTACAGTAAGCTTTAACTCTGTGACATGAAAGGACATGTCAAACAGTAGTTTCTTGGAATGCTTCTTTCTGGGATTTATTTGAAGACATTTCACTTTTTGCCATAGTCTTCAATGTGCTCTGAATATCAACTTTTTAGTTTTATAGGAACAGTGTTCAAACAGTGCCTTATGAGAAAAAAGGTATAACTCCCTGAGTGGAATGCACACACCACCAAGCAGTTTCTCAGAAAGCTTCTCTCCAGTTTTTATCTGACAATGTTTCCTTTTTCACCATAGGCCGGAATGTGATCCTGAATATTGCTTCACGGATCCATCCATGACAGAGTTTCCAAGCTGCCTAATGTAAAGGAAGCTTTATTTATGTGAGAAAAATACACGTATCACAGAGAAGTTTCATGGAAAGCTTCTTTCCAGTTTTTGTCTGAGGCTATTTCCCTTTTCACCATAGGCATCAACATTCTCCCGAATATCACTTGGTACCTTTTTCTCAAAAAGCGATTCCCCGATACTGTATAAGAAGAGTGGTATAACGCTGTAAGTGGAATGCACACGTCACAAAGCAGCTCCTCGAAAAGCATCTCTCCAGTTTCTATCTGAAGATATTTCCGTTTTCACCATAAGCCTCAAAGTACTCCCAAATATCCCTTCAGAGACTAAAGAAAAATAGTGTTAGGATACTGCTCAATGAGAAGAGAAGCTGAACTGTGTGAGCGAAATTCACACGACACAGAGCAGTCTCACAGAAAGCTTCCTTCTGCTTTTTATCTGAGGGTATTTCTTTTTTAGCATATTCTAAAGAGTGTTCCCAAAGGTCTTTCCTCACATTCCACAGAAACAGTGATGTCACACTCTTCAATCCAAAGAATGATTTAACTCTATGAGAATAATATACACATCACAAAACAGCTGCTCAGAAAGCTTGTCTACAGTTTTCAACGGAAGACGTTTCCTTGCTCGCCACAGGCCTCCGGTCACCACTCAATATCCCTTGCAGAATACTAAAGACAGACTTTTCAAACTGGGAAATGTAGAGTAAGCTTTAACTCTCTGAAATGAATGCGCATATCGGAGAGTAGTTTCTTGGAACGCTTCCTTCTGGGTTTTATTTCAGGATATTTCACTTTTCGCCATAGTCTTCATTGTGCTCTGAAATACCACTTTCTCGGTTTTACAGGAACAGTGTCAAACACAGCCTTATGAGAAAAGTGGTATAACTCCCTGAGTGGAATGCACACATCAAAAAGGAGTTTCTCAGAAAGCTTCTCATCGATATTTATCTGAAGATATTTCCTTTTTCACCATAGTCCTGAATGTGCTTCTCAATGTCCCTTTGCAGATCAATCCATGACGCAGTTTTCAAGCTGCACAAAGTAAAGAAAACTATCGATGTGAGATGAATAAACATAGCAAAAACTAGATTCACACAATGCTTCTTTCCAGTTTTTATTAGAAGATATTTCCTTTTTCACCAGAGTCCTGAATGTGCTCCCGAGTGTCCCTTTGCGGATCAGTCCATGACTTAGTTTCCAAGCTGTGTAACATAAAATGCTTTATGTATGTGAGATTAATACATATAGCAAAAAGCGGGTTCACGGAAAGCTTCTTCGCTGTTTTTATCTGATGATATTTCCTTTTTTAACCTAGTCCTGAATGTTCTCCTGAATGTCCCTTCACGGATCCGTCCATGACAGTTTCCAAGCTGCGTAATGTAAAGAAAGCTTTATCTATGTGAGATGAATACACATAACATAGAGCAGTTTCACAGAAAGCTATTTTTCTCTTTTTGTCTGAGGCTATTTCCCTTTTCACCATAGGCGTCAATATGCTCCCGAATAAACCTTGGTCCCTTTTTCTCCAAAAGGGCTTCCCTGATGCCGTATGAGAACAGAGGCATATCACTGTGAGTGGAATGCAACATCACAAAGCAGCTCCTGAGAAAGATTCTCTGCAGTTTCTACCTGAACATAGTTCCTTTTTCACTGTAAGCCTCAAAGTGCTCATGAATATCCCTTTGCACGCTAAAGAAAAGAGTGTTAGAAAACTCCTCAATGAAAAGAGAAGCTTAACGAGTGAGAGGAATTCACACCACACATAGCAGTTTCAGAGAGCTTCCTTCTGGTTTTTATCTGAGGGTATTTCTTTTTCAGCATAATCTTAATAGTGTTCTCAAATGTCCTTTCTCGGGTTCCACAGAAACAGTGATTCCAAACTGGTCAATCCGAAGCATGATTTAACTCTTTGAGATGAATACACAAATCACAAAGCAGTTGCTCAGTAAGTTTTTCCCCAGTTTTCAATGGAAGACATTCCTTGCTCACCACAGGCCTCCGGGCGCCACTAAATATCCCTTTGCAGATTCCTCAAAGACAGAATTTCCAAACTGGGCAATGTAGAGTAAGCTTTAACTCTGTGAAGTGAATGCACATATCAGAGAGTAGTTTCTTGGATCCCTTCCTTCTGGGTGTAATTTGAGGATAGTTCACTTTTTGCTATAGTCTTCAATGTGCTCCAAAATATCACTTTTTCGGTTTTACAGGAACAGTGTTCAAACACTGCCTTATGAGAATAGAGGTATAATTCCCTGAGTAGAATGCACACATTACAAAGCAGTTTCTGAGAAATCTTCCCTCCGGTTCTTATATGAAGATATTTTCCTTTTTTTTTAAATTAATTTATTATTATTATACTTTAAGTTGTAGGGTACATGTGCATAACGTGCAGGTTTGTTACATATGTATACTTGTGCCATGTTGGTGTGCTGCACCCATCAACTCGTCATTTACAACAGGTATAACTCCCAATGCAACCATAGTCCTGAATGTGTACCTGAATGTCCCTTTGTGGATCCGTCCATGACGGAGTTTCCAAGCTGCATAATGTAAAGAAAGCTTTATCTATGTGACATGAACAAACACGGCAAAAAAACAGATATATGGAAAGCTTCTTTCCAGTTTTTATCTGAACATATTTCCTTTTCCACCATTGGCCTGAATGAGCTCCCCAATATCCCTTCACGGATCCGTCCATGACGGAGTTTCCGAACTGTATAATATAAAGACAGTTTTATCCGTGTGAGATGAATAAACATTTCTATCACAAAGTAGTTTTACAGAAAGCTTCTTCCCAATTTTTGTCTGAGGATATTTCCTTTTTCGTCATAGCCGTCCATATACTCCCGAATGTCCCTTGGTATCTTTTTCTCCAAAAGGGATTCCCCATTCCTCTTTGAGAAGAAAGGTGTAACTCTGTGAGTTGGGTGCAAACGTCACAAAGCAGCTCCTTGGCACGCTTCTCTATAATTTCTATATGAAGATATTTCCGTTTTCACTGTAAGCCTCAAAGCACTCCTGAATATCCCTTCACAGCTAAACAATAATAGTTTTAGAATAATGCTCAATGAAAAGAGAAGCTTAACTATGCGAGTGGAATTCACAAAAAACAGAGCTGTTTTCTTTTTTAACCATAGGCCTGAATACGCTTTTGAATATCCCATCATGGAGCCTTCCTTGATGGGTTTTCCAAACTGCATAATATAAAGAAAGTTTATCTATGTGAGATGAATAAACACAGCAAAAAGCAGATTCACAGAAAGCTTCTTTCCAGTTTTTATCTGAAGATATTTCCTTTTTCACAATAGTCCTGGATGTGCTCCCTAATATCCCTTTGCGGATCCATCCATGACATAGTTTCCAAGCTGCGAAATGTAGAGAAAGATTTATCTATGTGAGATGAATACATGCATCTAAGAACAGTTTCACAGAAAGGGTTTCCTAAATGCTGTAGGAGAAGAGAGGTATAATATTGTGAGTGGAATGCACACGTCACAAAGCAGCACCTCGGAAAGTTTCTCTGCAGTTTCTATCAGAACATATTTCCTTTTTCACCATCAGCCTCAAAGTTTTCCCAAATATCCCTATGCACACTAAACATAAACAGTGTTAGGAAACTACTCAATGAAAAGTGAAGCTTAATTGGGCGAGTGGAATTCACATGACACAGAGAAGTTTCACAGAATGCTTGGTCCTGGTTTTTATCTGAAGGTATTTCTTTTTCAGCATATTATAAAGAGCGTTCCCAAATTTCCTTTCTCAGTTTCCACAGAAACAATGATTTCAAACTGTTTAATTCAAAGAATGATTTAACTCTATGGGATGAATACACACATCACAAAGCAGTTACTCAGCAAGTTTCTCTCCAGTTTTCAACAGAAGACATTTCCTTGCTCACCACAGGCCTCCGGGCGCCACTTAATATCCCTTCGCAGATTCCTCAAAGATACAGTATCCAAATTGGGCAATGTAGAGTATGTTTTAACTCTGTGACATGAATACACATATCAGAGAGCAGTTTCTTGGAACGCTTCTTTCTGGGTTTTATTTGAGGATATTTCACTTTTCACCTTAGTCCTCAATGGGCTCCGAAATATCACTTTTTCAATTTTACAGGAACAGTGTTCAAACACTGCCTTATGAGAAAAGAGGTATAATACCCTGAGTGGAATGCACACATCAGAAAGCAGTTTTTCCGAAAGCTTCTCTCCAGTTTTTATCTGAAGATATTTTGATTTTTCCCATAGCTCTGAATGTGCTCCCAAATGTCCCTTCGCCAATCCATCCATGACAGAGTTTCCGAGCTGCAAAAGGTAAAGAAAGCTTTATCTATGTGAGATGAATAAATATTGCAAAAAGCATATCCACAGAAATCTTCTTTCCAGTTTTTATCTAGAGTTATTTCCTTTTTCACCACAATCCTGTATGTGCTCCCGAATGTCACTTCGTGGATCCATCCATGACAGAGTTTCCAAGCAGTGTAATGTAAGAAAGCTTTATCTATGTGAGATGAATACACATAGCACAGAACAGTTTCACAGAAAGCTTCTTATCAGTTTTTGTGTGAAGCTATTTCTCTTTTCTCCATATGCATCAATATGCTCCCAAATATCCCTTGATACCTTTTTCTCCAAAATGGTTTCCCTGATGTTGTATTAGAAAAGAGGTATAACGTTGTGAGTGGAATGCACACGTCACAAAGTAGTTCCTCGGAAAGCTTCTCTCCAGTTTCGGTCTGAACATATTTCCTTTTTCACCATAAGCCTCAAAGCACTCCCGAATATCCCTTCACACACTAAACATAAACAGGGTTAGAAAACTACTCAATGAAAAGAGAGGCTTAACTGAGCAAGAGTAAATAAGAGGACACAAAGCAGTTTCACAGAAAGCTTCCTTCTGGATTTTACCTGAGGATATTTCTTTCTCTATAGTCTAAGGAGCGTTCCCAAATGTCCTTCCTCAGATTCCACAAAAACAGTGATTTCAAACTTCTCAATCCAAAGAATGGTTTAACTCTATGATATGAATGCACAGATCACAAATCAGTTGCTCAGAAAGCTTCTCTCCAGTTTTCATCGGAAGATGTTTCCTTGCTCACCACAAGCCACCAAGCACCACTTAATATCCCTTCACAGATTCCTCAAAGACAGCTTCCAAACTGGGCAACGTAGATTAAGCTTTAACTCTGTGAAATAAATGCACATATCAGAGAGCAGTTTCCTGGAACGCTTCTTTCTGGTTTTATTTGAGGATATTTCACTTTTCACCATAGTCTTCAATGTGCTCCGAAATATCACTTTTTTGTTTTTACAGGAACAGTGTTCAAACACTGCCATATGAGAAAAGAGGTAAAACTCACTGAGTGGAATGCACACATCAGAAAGCAGTTTCTCAGAAAGCTTCTCTCCAGTTTTTATCTGAAGATATTTCCTTTTTCGTCATTGGCCTGAATGTGCTCCCGAATGTCCCTTCGCGAATCCATTCAGGACGGCATTGCAAAACTGCGTAATAGAAAGTTTTATCTACGTGAGGTAAATAAACATATCTATCACAAAGCAGTTTCACAGAAATCTTCTTTTCAGTTTTTGTCTGAGGATATTTCCTTTTCCACCTTGGCCAACCATATACTCCCAAATGTCCCCTGGTAGCATTTTCTCCAAAAGGGATTCCCCAATCCTCTATGAGAAGAAAAGTATAACTCTGTGAGTGGAATGCATTCATCACAAAGCAGCTCCTCGGAAATCTTCTCTCCAGTTTCTATCTGAAAATATTTCCATTTTCACCATAAGCCTCAAAGCGCTCCCAAGTATCCCTTAGCTGACTAAACGAAAACAGTTTTAGAATACTGCTCATTGAAAACAGAAGCTTAACTGTGGCAGTGGAATTCACATGACACAGAGCAGTTTCACAAAAAGCTTCCTTCTGGTTTTTATTGCAGGGTATTTCTTTTACAATATATTCTTAAGAGCGTTCCCAAATATCCTTTCTCAGGTTCCACATAAAGAGTGATTTCAAACTGCTCAATCCAAAGATTGATTTAATTCTATGAGATGCATACTCACATCACAAAGCAGTTGCTCAGAAAGCTTCTTTCCAGATTTCATCGAAAGACTTTTCCTTGCTCACCACTGGTCTCTGGTTACCACTTAATATCCTTTTGCAGAATCTACAAAGACAGACTTTTCAAACTAGGAAATATAGAGTAAGCTTTACCTCTCTGAAATGAATGCAAACATCAGAGAGCAGTTTCTTGGAACGCTTCCTTCTGGGTTTTATTTCATGTTATTTCACTTTTCACCATAGTCTTTCATGCACTCAGAAATATTACTTTTTCCGTTTTACAGGAACAGTGTTCAAACACTGTCTTATGAGAAAAGAGGTATAACTCCCTGTGTGGAATACACACATCACAAAGCAGTTTCTCAGGAAGCTTCTATCCAGTTTTTATATGAAGATATCTCTTTTTTCACCATAGGCCTGAATGTGTTCCTGAACGCTCCTTTGCGGATCTGTCCATGATGGAGTTTCCAAACTGCGTAATATAAGGAAAGTTTTATCTATGTGAGATGAATGAACGTATCTATCACAAAGCAGTTTCACAAGAATCTTCTTTCCAGTTTTTGTCTGAGGATATTTCCTTTTTCACCATAGCTGTCCATAGAACCCCAAATGTCCCTTGGTAGCTTTTTCTCCAAAAGGAATTCCCCAATCCTCTATGAGAAGAAAGGTATAGTTCTGTGAGTGGAATGCACAGGTCACAAACCAGCTCCTGGGAAAGCTTCTCTCCAGTTTCTATCCGAAGATATTTCCTTTTTCACCATAAGCCTCAAAGCTCTCCCAAATATCCCTTCGTAGACTAAACATAAACAGTGTTAGAATACTGCTGAAAGAAAAGAGAAGCCTAATTGTGCAAGTGGAATCCACACGACACAGTGCAGTTTCACAGAAAGCTTCCTTCTGGGTTCTACCTGAGGTTATTTCTTTTTCAGGATATTCTAAACAGTGTTCCCAAATGTCCTCTCTCAGTTTGCACAGAAACAGTGATTTCAAACTGCTCAACCAAAAAATGTTTTAACTCCATGAGGTGAATACATACATCATAAAAGACTTTCACAGAAAGCTTCTCTCCATTTTTCAATGGAAGACATTTCCTTGCTTGCCACAGGCCTCCGGTTGCCACTTAACATCCCTTTACAGAATCCTCAAAGACAGACTTTCCAAACTGGAAAATGTAGAGTAAGTTTTAACTCTGTGAAATGAATGGACATGTTAGAGAGCAGGTTTTTGAAATGCTTCCTTCCAGGTTTTATTTGAGGACATTTCACTTTTCTCCATAGTCTTCAATGTGCTCCGAATATAACTTGGTTAGTTTCCCAGGAACAGTGTTAAACACTGCCTTATAAGAAGAAAAGTATAACTCACTTACTGGAATGCACACATCACCAAACAGTTTCTCAGAAAGCTTTTCTCCAGTGTTTATCTGATGATGTTTCCTTTTTCACCATAGGCCCAAATGTAATCCAGAGTATCCCTTCATGGATCCATCCATGACGGAGTTTCCAAGCTGCGTAATGTAAAGAAAGCTTTACCAATGTGAGTTGAATAAACATAGCAAAAAGCACATTCACAGAAAGCTTCTTTCTGTTTTTATCTGAAGATATTTCCTTTCTCACCATAGTCCTGAATGTCCTCCCGAATGTCCCTTAGTGGATCCATCCATGACAGAGTTTCCAAGCTGCATAATGTAAAGAAAGCTTTATGTATGTGAGATGAATACACATATCACAGAGCAGTTTCATAGAAAGCTTCTTTCCAGTTTTTGTCTGAGGCTATTTCCCTTATCCCCATAGATATCAACATGCTCCCGAATATCACTTGGTACCTCTTTCTCCAAAAGTGTTTTCCCAATGCTGTATGAAAAGAGTGGAATGCACACATCACAAAGAATTTCCTCGGAAAGCTACTATCCAGTTTTGATATGAACATATTTCCTTTTTCACCATAAGCCTCAAAGCACTCCTGAATATCTCTTCACACGCTAAACTTAAACAGGGTTAGAAAACTGCTCAATGAAAAGAGATGCTTAACTGAGCAAGAGGAATTAAGATGACACACAGCAGTTTCACAGAAAGCTTTCTTCTGGATTTTACCTGAGGATATTTCTTTCTCTATGTTCTAAGGAGCATTCCCAAATGTCCTTCCTCAGATTCCACAAAAACGGTGATTTCAAATTGCTCACTCCAAAGAATGGTTTAAATGTATGAAACCAATACACACATCAAAAAGCAGTTGCTCAGAAAGCTTCTCTGCAGTTTTCATCGGAAGACGTTTCCTTGCTCACCACAAGCCTCCGGGCACCACTTAATATCCCTTCACACATTAAATGTGCTCCCAGATGTCCCTTCATGGATCCATCATTGATGGAGTTTTGAAACTGCATAATATAAAGAAAGTTTTATCTATGTGAGATGAATAAATATATCTATCACAAAGCAGTTTCACAGAAAGCTTCTTTCAAGTTTTTCTCTGAGCACTTTTCCTTTTTCACCATAGCTGTCCATATACTCCCGAATGTCCTTTGGTAGCTTTTTCTCCAAAATGGATTCCCCAACACTGTATGAGAAGAAAGGTATAACTTAGTCAGTGGAATTCACACATCACAAATCAAGTCCTTGGAAAGCTTCTCTCCAGTTTCTATCTGAAGCTATTTCCGTTTTCACCATAAACCACAAAGCACTTCCGAGTATCCCTTTGCAGACTAACCAGAAACAGTGGGACTATACAGCTCAATGAAAAGAGAAGCTTATCTGTGTGAGTGGAATTCACACAATCCAGAGCAGATTCACAGAAAGTTTACTTCTGGTTTTTATCTGAGGGTATTTCTTTTTCAGCATATTCTAAAGAGCGTTCCCAAATGTTCTTTCACAGGTTCCACAGAAACAGGGATTTCAACTGCTCTATCCAAAGAATGATTTAACTCTATGAAATGAATACACACATCACAAAGCAGCTGCTCAGAAAGCATCTCTCCAGTTTTCAGTGGAAGACATTTCCTTGCTCACCACAGACCTCTAGGCGCCACTTACTATGCCTTCACAGATTCCTCAAAGACAGAGTTTCAAAACTGGGCAACATAGAAAAAGTTTTAACTCTGTGATATGAATGCACATATCAGAGAGCAGTTTCTTGGAACGTTTCTTTCTGGGTTTTATTTAAGGATATTTCACTTGTCTCCATAGTCTTCAATGCGCTCCGAAATATCAGGTTTTCAGTTTTACAGGAAGGGCGTTCATACACTGCCTTATGGAAAATAGGTATAACCCCTGAGTGGAATGCACACATCACAAAGTTGTTTCTCAGAAAGTCTCTCTCCAGTTTTTATCTGAAGATATTTCCTTTTTCACCATAGACCTGAATGTGCTCCTGAATATCCCTTCACAGATCCGTCCATGACAGAGTTTCCAAGCTGCATAATATAAAGAAAGTTTTATCGATATGAGAGAGTAAATATATATATATATCACAAAGCAGTTTCACAGAAAGCTTCTTTCCAGTTCTTGTCTGAGGATATTTTCTTTTTCACAATAACCATACATATACTCCCGAATGTCCCTTGGTAGCTATTTCTCCAAAAGGGATTCCCAAATCCTCTATGAAAAGAAAGGTATAACTCTGTGAGTGAAATGCACACGTCACAAAGCAGCTCCTCTGAAAGCTTCTCTCCAGTTTCTATCTGAAAATATTTCTGTTTTCATCATAAGCCTCATATCGCTCTCCTATATCCCTTCACAGACTAAACAGAGCAGTCTTACAGAAAGCTTCCTTCTGTTTTTTATCTGAGGGTAGTTTTTTCCAGCATATTCTAAAGAGATTTCCCAAATGTCCTTTCTCAGTTTCCACAGAAACAGTGATTTCAAACTCTTAAATCCAAAGAATGATTTAACTCTATGAGAATAATACACACGTCACAAACAGCTGCTCTAAAAAGCTTCTCTCCAGTTTTCAACTGAAGATATTTCCTTGCTCACCACAGGTCTCTGGGAGCCACATAATATTCCATCGCAGATTCCTCAAAGACAGAGTTTCCAAACTAGGAAAAGTGGAGTAAACTTTAACTCTGTGAAATGAATGCAGATACCACAGAGCAGTTTCTTGGAACGTCTCTTTCTGAGTTTTATTTGAGGATATTTCAATTCGCCATAGTCTTCAAAGCACTCCTTAATATCACTTTTTTGGTTTACAGGAACAGTGTTCAAACACTGCCTTATTAGAAAAGAGGTACAACTCCCTGAGTGGAATGCACACGTCACAAACCAGTTTCTCAGAGAGCTTCTCTCCAGTTTTTATCTGAAGTTATTTCCATTTTCAGCATAGGCCTGAATGTACTCCTGAATGTCCTTTCGCAGATCCATCCATGACAGAGTTTCCAAGCTGCATAATGTAAAGAAAGCTTTATCAATGTGAGATGAATAAACATAACAAAAAACAGATTCACAGAAACCTTCTTTCCAGTTTTTATCTGAAGATATTTCCTCATTCACCATACTCCTGAATGTGTTCCCGAATGTCCCTTCATGGACCCGTCCATGACAGAGTTTCCAAGCTGCATAATGTAAAGAAAGCTGTATCTTTGTGAGATGAATACAGATATTACAGAGCAGTGTCACAGAAACCTTCTTTCCAGTTTTAGTCTGTGTCTATTTCCCTTTTCACCATATTCTTTAATATGCCCCCGAATATCCCTTGTTACCTTCTCCTCCAAAAGGGTTTCCCCAATGCTTTCTGAGAAGAGTGGTGTAACACTGCGAGTGGAATGCACACGTCACAAAGCAGTTCCTTGGAAAGCTTCTCTCCAGTTTCTATCTGAACATATTTCCTTTTTCACCGTAAGCCTCATAGCGCTCCCGAATATGCCTTCACATGCTAAACATCAACAGTGATTGAAAACAGTTCAATGAAAAGAGAAGCTTAACTGAGTGAGAGGAATTCACAGGACATAGCAGTTTCACAGAAAGCTCCCTTCTGGTTTTTATCTGGGAATATTTCTTTCTCCATATTCTAAAGAGCAGTTCCAAATGTCCTTCCTGAGATTCCACAGACACAGTGATTTCAAACTGCTCAATCCAAAGAATGATTTAACTCTATGAGATGAATACACACGGCACAAAACAGTAGCTCTGAAAGCTTCTCTCCAGTTTCCATAGGAAGATACTTCCTAGCTCACCAGAGGCCTCCAGGCGCCACTTAATATCCGTTCGCAGATTCCTCAAGAGAGAGTTTTCAAGCTGGGCAACATAGAGTGAGCTTTATCTCTGTGAAATAAATGCACATATAAGAGAATATTTTCTTGGAACGCCTCTTTCTGGGTTTTATTTGAGGATAGTTCACTTTTGACTATAGTCTTAAAAGCTCTCCGAAATATCACTTTTTTGGTATTACGAGAACAGTGTTCAAACACTGTCTTATGAGAAAACAGGTGTAACTACGTGAGTGGAATGCACACATTGCAAAGCAGTTTCTCAGAGTTTCTCTCCTGTTTTTATCCGAAGATATTTCCTTTTTCACCATAGGCCTGAATGTGCTCCTGAATGTACCTTCGCAGATCCGTCCATGACGGACTTTTCTAACTACGTAATATAAAAAGGTTTTATCTATGTGAGATCAATAAGAATATCTATCACAAAAGCAGTTTCACAGAAAGCTTCTTTCCAGGTTTTGTCTGATGATATTTCCTTTTTAACCATAGGGATTCATATACTCCCGAATGTCCAATGGTAGTTTTTCTCCAAAAGAGATTCCCCAATCCTCTATGAGAAGAAAGGTATAACTCTGTGAGTGGAGTGCACACATCACAAAGCAGCTCCTCGGAAAGCTTCTCTCCAGTTTGTATCTGAAAATATTTCCGTTTTCACCATAAGCCTCAAGGCACTCCGAATATCCCTTCACAAACTAAAGAAAAATAGTGTTAAAATACTGCTCAACGAGAAGAGAAGCTGAACAGTGTGATTGGAATTCACACAACACAGAGGAGTCTCACAGAATGCTTCCTTCTGTTTTTTATCTGAGGGTATTTCTTTTTCAGCATATTCTAAAGAGCATTCGCAAATGTCCTTTCTCAGGTTCCAGAAAAACAGTGATTTCAAACTCTTCAATGCAAAGAATGATTTAACACTATGAGAATAATCCAGACATCACAAGGCAGCTGCTCAGAAAGCTTCTCTCCAGTTTCCATCAGAAGACATTTCCTAGCTCACCAGAGGCCTCCGGGCACCACTTAATATCCTTTCGTAGATACCTCAAAGACAGAGTTTCCAAACTGGGCAATGCAGAGTAAACTTTAAGTCTGAGAAATTAATGCACATATCAGAGAGCTGTTCCCTGGAGCGCTTCTTTCTGTGTTTTATTTGAGGATGTTTCATGTTTTGCTATAGTTTTCAATGCACTCTGAATTATCATTTTTCGATTTTAAATGGACAGTGTTCAAACACTGCTTTATAAGAAAAGAAGTACAATTCCCTAAGTGGAATGCACACATCGCAAAGCAGTTTCTCAGAAAGCTACTCTCCAGTTTTTATCTCAGGTTATTGCTCAACGAAAAGAGAAGCTGAACTGTGCAAGTGAAATTAACACGACACAGAGCAGATTCACAGAAAGCTTCCTTCTGCTTTTTATCTGAGCGTATTTCTTTTAAAGCATATTCTAAAGAGAGTTCCCAAATGTCCTTTCTCAGATTGCACAGAAATGTTGATTTCAAACTGCTCAATACAAAAATGATTTAACTCTATTAGATGAATACACAGTCACAAAGCAATTGCTCAGAAAACTTCTCTTCTATTTTCAATGGAAGACATTTCCTTGCTCACCACATGCTTCCAGTTGCCACTTAATATCCCTTCGAAGAATCCTCAAAGACAGACTTTCCAAAATGGGAAATGTAAAGTATGCTTTAACTTTGTGAAATGAATGGACATGTCAGAGAGCAGTTTCTTGGAATGCTTCTTTCTGGGTTTTATTGGACAACATTTCAGTTATCGCCATAGTCTTAAATGTGCTCAGAATATCACTTTTTTAGTTTTACAGGAACAATGTTTGAAGGGAGTGCCTTATGAAAAGAAAGGTATAACTCCCTGAGTGTAATGCACACATCACCAAGCAGTGTCTCAGAAAGTTTCTCTCCATTTTCTATCTGACGATATTACCTTTTTCACCATAGGCCCGAATGTGATCCCGAATATCCCTTCATGGATCCATCCATGACGGAGTTTCCAAGCTGTGTAATGTAAAGAAAGCTTTGTCTATGTGAGATGAATAAACATAGCAAAAAGCAGATTCACAGAAAGCTTCTTTCCAGTTTCTATCTGAAGATATTTCCTTTTTCACCATAGTCTTGAATGTGCTCCTGAATGTCCCTTTGCGGATCCATCCATGACAGAGTTTCCAAGCTGCGTAATGTAAAGAAAGCTTTATCTATGTGACATCAATAAACATAGCAAAAAGCAGATTCACAGAAAGTTTTGGTCCAGTTTTTCTCTGAGGATATTTCCTTTTTCAACATAGCCATCCATATACACCCGAATGTCCCTTGGTATCTTTTTCTCCTAAAGGATTTTCCCAATCCTTTATGACAAGAGAGGTATAACAGTGTGAGTGAAATGCACTGGTCACAAAGCAGTTCCTCGGAAAACCTCTCTCCAATTTGTATCTAAATATATGTCCTTTTTCACCATAAGCCTCAAAGCACTCACGAATATCCCTTCACACGCTAAACATAAACAGTGTTAGAAAACTGCTCAATGAAAAGAGAAGCTTAACTGAGCAAAAGGAATTCATGCGACACATAGCAGTTTCACAGAAAGCTTCTTTCTGGTTTTAATCTGAGTGTGTTCCTTTTCAGCATATTCTAAAGATCGTTCCCAAATGTCCTTCCTCAGGTTCCACAGGAACAGTGAGTTCAAACTGCTCAATCCAAAGAATGATTTAACTCTATGAGATGAATACACACATCACAAAGCAGTTGCTAAGAAAGTTTCTCTCCAGTTTTCAACAGAAGACATTTTCTTGCTCACCACAGGCCTCCGGGCGCCACTTGATATCCCTTCGCAGATTCCTCAAAGATGCAGTTTCCAAATTGGGAAATGTAGAGTAAGTTTTAACTCTGTGACATGAATAAACATATCAGAGAGCAGTTTCTTGGAACGCTTTTTTCTGGGTTTTATTTCAGGATATTTCACTTTTTGCCGTAGTCCTCAATGCGTTCCGCAATATCACTTTTTTGATTTTGCAGGAACAGTGTTGAAACACTGCCTTATGAGAAAAGAGGTATAAGTCCCTGAGTGGAATGCACACATCACAAAGCAGTTTCTCAGAAAGCTTCTCTCCGGTTTTTCTCTGAAGATATTTCTATTTTCCCCATAGTCCTGAATGTGCTCCTGAATGTCCCTTCGCACATCCGTCCATGACAGTGTTTCCGAGCTGCATAACGTAAAGAAAGCTTTAACTATGTGAGATGAATAAACGTTGCAAAAAGCATATCCACAGAAATCCTCTTTCCAGTTCTTATCTAGAAATATTTCCTTTTTCACCATAGGCCTGAATGTGCTCCTGAATGTCCCTTCATGAATCTCTCCCTAACGGCCTTTCAAAACAGTGTAATATAAAGAAAGTTTTATCTATGTGAGAAGAATAGACTCAGCTATCACAAAGCAGTTTCACAGAAAGCTTCTTTCCCGTTTTTGTCTGAGGATATTTCCTTTTTCACCATAGCCGTCCACATACTCCCGAATGTCCCCTGGTAGCATTTTCTCCAAAAGGATTCCCCAATCCTCTATGAGAATAAAAGTGTACTCTGTGAGTAGAATGCACGTGTCACAAAGCAGCTCCTCGGAACATTTCTCTCCAGTTTCTATCTGAAGATATTTCCTTTTTCACCATAAGCCTCAAAGTGCTCCCGAATATACCTTCACAGAATAAACAAAAACAGTGTTAGAATACTGCTCAATGAAAACAGAAGCTTAACTGTGCAAGCGGAATTCACATGACACAGAGCAGTTTCACAGAAAACTTCCTTCTGGTTTCTATCTGAGGTTATTTCTTTTTCAAGATATTCTAAAGTGCATTCCGAAATGTCCTCTCTCAGAATTCTAAGGAAGAGTGATTTCATACTGCTCCATCCAAAGAATGATTTAACTCTATGAGATGAATACAAACATCACAAAAGAGTGACTCAGAAAGCTTCTCTTCAATTTTCAATGGAAGTCATTTCCTTGCTCACCACAGGCCTCCGGATGCTACTTAATATCCCTTCGCAGAATCCTCAAAGACAGACTTTCCAAACTGGGAAATGTAGAGTGAACTTTAACTCTGTGAAATAAATTTGCATGTCAGAGAGGAGTTTCTCGGGATGCTTCTTTCTGGGTTTTATTGGACGACATTTCACTTTTGCCATCATCTTCAATGTGCTGTGAATATCACTTTTTTAGTTTTACAGGAATGTGTTCAAACAGTGCCTAATGAGAATAAAGGTATAACTCCCTGAGTGGAATGCACACATCACCAAGTAGTTTCTCAGAAATCTTCTCTCCAGTATTTATCTCATAATATTTCCTTTTTCACCATAGTCCCGAATGTGATCCCGAATATCCCTTCACGGATCCATCCATGGTGGAGTTTCCAAGCTGTGTAATGTAATGAAAGCTTTATCTATATAAGATGAGAAAACATAGCAAAAACCAGATTCACAGAAAACTTCTCTCCAGTTTTTTCCTGAAGATATTTCCTTTTTCACCATAGTCCTGAATGTGCTCCTGAATGTTCCTTCGTGAATCCGTCCCTGACAGAGTTTCCAAGCTGTGTAATATAGAGAAAGCTTTATATATGTGAGATGAATACACATATCACAGAACAGTATCAGAGAAAGGGTTTCCCCAATGCTGTATGAGAGGACAGTTATTACACTCTGAGTGGAATGCACACATCACAATACAGTTCTGTGGAGAGCTTCTATCCAGTTTGTATCTGAACATATTTTCTTTTTCACCGTAAGCCTCAAAGTGCTCCCATATATCCCTTCGTACACTAAATATGAACACTGTTAGAAAACTAACCAATGAAAAGAGAAACTTAACTGAGCGGGAGGAATTCACATGACACACAGCAGTTTCACAGAAAGCTTCCTTCTGGTTTTTATCTGAGGATATTTATTTCTCCATATCTAAAGATCTTTCCCAAATGTTCCTCCTCAGATTCTACAGAAGCAGTGATTTCAAACTGCTCAATCCAAAGAATGATTTAACTCTATGAGATGAATACACACGTGACAAAGCAGTTGCTCAGAAAGTTTCTCTCCAGTTTTGATCGGAAGACATTTCCTTGCTCACCACAAGCCTCCAGGCACCACTTAATATCTCTTCGCAGATTCCTGAAAGACAGAATATCCAAACTGGACAATGTAGAGTAAGCTTTACCTCTGTGAAATGAATGCACATATCTGAGAGCAGTTTCTTTGAATGCTTCTTTCTGGGTTTTATTTTAAGATATACCACTTTTCTCTATAGTCTCCAATGTGGTTCCAACAGTGCCTTAAGAGAAAAGAGGTATAATTCCCTGAGTGGAAAGCACACATCACAAAGCAGTTTCTCACAAAGCTTTGCTCCAGTTTTTATCTGAAGATATTTCCATTTTCAGCATAGGCCTGAATGTACTCCTGAATGTCCCTTCGCAATCCGTCCATGACAGAGTTTCCAAGCTGCGTAATGTAAAGAAAGCTTTATCAAGGTGAAATGAATAAGCATAACAAAAAGCAGATTCACAGAAAGCTTCTTCCAGTTTTTATCTGAAGATATTTCCTATTTCAGCATAGTGCAGTACGTTTTCTGAATGTCCCTTCGCAGATCCATCCATGACAGAGTTTCCAAGCTGCCTAATATAAAGAAAGCTTTATCTATGTAAGAAGAATACACATATCACAGAGCAGTTTCACAGAAAGCTTCTTTCCTGTTTTAGTCTCAGGCTATTTTCCTTTTCACCATATTCATCATTATGCCCCCAAATATCCCTTGTTACCTTTTCCTCCAAAAGCGTTTCCCTGATGCTGTCTGAGAAGAGAGGTATAACACTGTGAGTGGAATGAACACGTCTCAAAGAACTTCCTCGGAAAGCTTCTCTCCGGTTTCTATCTGAACATATTTCCTTTTTCACCATAAGCCTCAAAGCACTCTCGAATATCCCTTTGCCTATTAAACATGAACAGTGGTTGAAAACAGCTCAATGAAAAGAGAAGCTTAACTGAGGGAGAGGAATTCCAAAGACACATAGCAGTTTCACAGAAAGCTCCCTTCCGGTTTTTATCTGAGGATATTTCTTTCTCCATATTCTAAAGTGCGTTCGCAAATGTCCTTCCTCAGATTCCACAGATACAGTGATTTCAAACTACTCAATCCAAAGAATGGGTTAACTCTATGAGATAAATACCCACATCACAAAACAGTATCTCAGAAAGCTTCTCTCCAGTTTCCATCAGAAGACATTTCCTAGCTCACCAGAGGCCTCCGGGCGCCACTTAATATCCCTTCGCATATTCCTCAAAGACAGAGTTTCCAAAATGGGCAACGTAGAGCAAACTTTAACTGTCAGAGAGCTGTTTCCTGGAACGCTTCTTTCTGTATTTTATTTGAGGATGTTTCACTTTTTGCTATAGTCTTCAATGCGCTCCGAAATACCACTTTTTCGGTTTTACATGAATGGTGTTCAAACACTTCCTTATGAGAAAAGAGGTATAACTCCCTGAGTGCAATGAACACATCACAAAGCAAATTCTCAGAAAGCTACTCTCCAGTTTTTATCTCAAGTTATTTCCTTTTTAACCATAGGCCTGAATGTTCTCCTGAATGTCCCTTCGCGGATCCGTCCATGACAGAGTTTCCAAGCTATGTAATGTGAAGAAAACTTTCTCTATGTAAAATGAATAAACATAGCAAAAGCAGATTCACAGAAAGCTTCTTTACAGTTTTTATCTGAAGACATTTCCTTTTTTAACATAGTCCTGAATGTGATCCCGAATGTCCCTTCATGGATCCCTCCATGACAGAGTTTCCAGCTGCGTAATGTAAAGACAGCTTTATTTACATGAGATGAATAAACACACCAAAAAGCAGAATCACAGAAAGCTTCTTTCCGTTTTTTATCTGAAGATATTTCGTTTTTCACCATAGTCCTGAATGTGCTCCCGAATGTCCCTTCGCAGAACTGTTCCTGAGAGAATTTCCAAGCAGAGTAATGTAAAAAATGCTTTTTCTATGTGAGATGAATACATATATCACAGAGAAGTTTCACAGAAAGCTTCTTTCCAGTATTTGTCTGAGGCTATTTCTCTTTTCACCGTAGTGGTCAGTATGCTCCCGAATATCCCTTGGTACCTATTTCTCCAAAAGTGTTGCCCCGATGATCTATGATACGAGAGATACAATACTGTGAGTTCAATGCACACATCACAGTGTAGTTCCTCGAAACGTTTTTCTCCAGTTTCTATCTGAATATATTTTCCTTTTCATCATAGGCCTGAATGAGCTACCGAATGTCCTTCTGCGGATCCATCCATGACGGAGTTTCCAAGTTGTGTAATGTAAAGAAAGCTTTACCAATGTGAAATGAATAAACATAGCAAAAAGCAGATTCACAGAAGGCTTCTATTCAGTTTTTATCTGAATATATTTCCATTTTCAACATAGTCCTGAATGTGCTCCCAAATGTCCCTTTGCAGATATGCCCATGACAGAGATTCCAAGCTGTGTAATGTAATGAAAGCTTTATCTATGTGAGGTGAATGAACATTACAAGAAACAGATTCACAGAGAGCTTATTTCCAGTTTTTATCTGAAGATATTTCCTTTTTCATTATACTACTGAATGTGCTCCCAAATGTCCCTTCACAAATCTATCCATGACAGAGTTTCCAAGCTGTGTAACATAAAGAAAGTTTTATCTATATGAGGTGAATACACATATCACAGAGCAGTTTCACACAAAGCTTCTTTCCAGTTTTTGTGTGAACACATTTCCCTTTTCACCAAAGGTGCCAATATGCTCCTGAATAGCCCTTTATACCTTTTCCTCCAAGAGGATTTCCCCAATGCTGTATGAGAAGAGAGGTAAAACACTCTGAGTGGAATGCACAGGTCATAAAGAAGTTCCTCAGAAAGCTTCTCTCCAGTTTCTATTTGAACATATTTTCTTTTTCAATGTAAGCCTCAAAGTGCTCCTGAATTTCCCTTCACACGCTAAAGATAAACAGTGTTAGAAAACTGCTCAATGAAAAGAGAAGCTTAACTGAGCAAGAGGAATTCACACGACACAGAGCAGTTTCACAGAAAGCTTCCTTCTGGATTTTACCTGAGTATATTTCTTTCTCCATATTCTAAAGAGCGTTCCCAAATGTCCTTTCTCAGATTCCACAGAAACAGTGATTTCATACTGCTCAATCCAAAGAATGATTTAACTCTACGAGATGCATACAAACATCACAAAAAAGTTGCTCAGAAAGATTCTCTTCAATTTTCAACAGAAGACATTTCCTTGCACACCACAGGCCTCCGGTTGCCACTTAATATCCCTTCGCAGAATCCTAAAAGACAGACTTTCCAAACTCAGAAATGTAGAGTAGGCTTTACCTCTGTGAAAAGAATGAACATGTCAAAGAACAGTTTCTTGGAATGCTTCTTTCCAGGTTTTATTTGACGAAATTTCACTATTCACCATAGTCTTCAATATTCTCTGAATAACATTTTTTTAGTTTTACAGGAACTGTGTTCAAACAGTGCCTTATGAGAAGAAAGGTACAACACCCTGAGTAGAAGGCACACATCACCAAGCAGTTTCTCAGAAAGCTTCTCTCCAGCTTTTATCTGATGATATTTCCTTTTTCACCATTTGCCCAAATGTGATCCCGAATATCCCTCAGCAGATCCAACCATGATGGAGTTTCCAAGCTGTTTAATGTAAGGAAAGGTTTAGCTATATGAGATGAATAAACATAGCAAAAAGCAGATTCACAGAAAGATTCTTTCCAGTTTTTATCTGATGATATTTCCTTTTTCATCACAGTCCTGAATGTGCTCTGGAATGTCCCTTCATGGATCCATCCCTGACAGAGTTTCCAAGCTCCATAATGTAGAGAACACTTTATCTGTGTGAGATGAATACTCACATCACAGAGCCATATCACAGAAAGGGTTTCCCCAATGCTGTATGAGAAGAGAGGTATAACACTGTGAGTGTAACGCACACGTCACAAAGCAGCTCCTCGGAAAGCTTCTCTCCAGTTTCTATCTGAGGATATTTCCGTTTTCACCATAAGCCTCATAGAGCTCCAAAAAATATCTCTTCGCAGACTAAACAGAGAAGTCTCACAGAAAGCGTCCTTCTGTTTTTTTCTGAGGGTATTCCTTTTTCAACATATTCTAAAGAGCATTCCCAAATGTCCTTTCTCAGGTTGCACAGAAACAGTGATTTCAAACTCTTCCATCCAAATAATGATTTAACTCTATGAGAATAATACACACATCACAAAGAAGCTGCTCAAAAAATTTCTCTACAGTTTTCAACAGAAGACATTTCCTTGCTCACCACAGGCCTCCAGTAGTCACAAAATATCACATCGCAGATTCCTCAAAGACAGAATTTCCAAACTGGGCAATGTAGAGTAAGCTTTCACTCTGTGAAATGAATGCACATATCAGAGAGCAGTTTCTAGGAATGCTTCTTTTTGGGTATTATTTGAGGATATTTCACTTTTCGCCATAGTCTTCAATGCGCTCTCTAATATCACTTTTTTGGTTTTACAGGAACAGTGTTCAAACATTGCCTTATGAGAAAAGAGGTATAACTCCCTGCGTGAAATGCACACATCACAAAGCAGTTTCTCAGAAAGCTTCTCTCCATTTTTTATCTGAAGATACTTCCATTTTCAGCATAGGTTTGAATGCACTCCCGAATGTCCCTTCGCAGATCCATCCATGACAGATTTTCCAAGCTGCGTAATGTAAAGTATGCCTTATCAACGTGAGATGAATAAACATAGCAAAAAGCAAACTCACAGAAAGCTTCTTTCCTGTTTTTATCTAAGATAATTCTTTTTTTACCAGAGTCCCGAATATTCTCCGGAACGTCCCTTCACTGATCCGTCCATGACAGTGTTTCCAAGCTGTGTAATGTAAAGAAAGCTTTAACTATGTGAGAAGAATACACATATCACAGAGCAGTTTCACAGAAAGCTTCTTTCCAGTTTTACTGTGAGGCTATTTCCCTTTTCACAATATTCATCAATATGCCCCCTAATACTCCTTGGTACTTTTTCCTCCAAAAGGGTTACCCTGAAGCTGTATGAGAAGAGAGGTATAACACTGTGAGTGGAATGCACATGTCACGTATCAGTTCCTCTTAAAACTTCTCTCCAGTTTCTATCTGAACATATTTCCTTTTTCACCATAAATCTTGAAGCACTTCTGAATATCCCTTCGAACGCTAAACATAAACAGTGTTAGAGAACTGCTGAATGAATAAGGGAACCTTAATTGAGTGAAAGGAATTCACACGACACATAGCAGTTTCACAGAAAGCTTCCTTCTGGTTTTTATCAGAGGACATTTCTTTCTACATATTCTAAGGAGCATTCCCAAACGTCCTTCCTCAGATTTCATAGAAACAGTGATTTCAAATTGCTCAATCCAAAGAATGATTTAACTCTATGAGATGAATACACACGTCACAAAGCAGGTGCTCAGAAAGTTTCTCTCCAGTTTTCAACGGAAGACATTTGCTTGCTCACCACTGGTCTCCCAGCACCAACTAATATCTCTTCGTAGATACCTCAACAGAGAGTTTCCAAACTTGGAAACGTAGAGTGACCTTTGTTTCTGTGAAATAAATACACATATAAGGCAGTGTTTTCCTAGAATGCTTCTTTCTGGATTTTATTTAAGGATAGTTCACTTTTGTCCATAGTCTTTAAAGCGCTCTAAAATATGACTTTTTCGGTTTTACAGGAACAATGTTCAAACACTGCCTTATGAGATAAGAGGTATAACTACCTGAGTAGAATACACACTTTACAAAGCAGTTCCTCAGAGTTTCTCTCCTGTTTTTATCTGAAGCTATTTCCTTTTTCACCATAGGCCTGAATGTGCTCCCGAATATCCCTTCGTGCAGTCGTCCATGATGGAGTTTCCTAGCTGCATGATATAAAATGTTTTTATCTATGTGAGATCAATAAGCATATCTATCACAGAGCAGTTTTACAGAAATCTTCTTTCCAATTTTGTCTGATTATAATTCCTTTTTCACAATAGCCATCCATATATTCCTGAATGTTCCTTGGTAGCTTTTTCTCCAAAAGGGATTCCCCAATGCTCTATGAGAAGAAGAGTATAACTCTGTGAGTGGAGTGCACACCTCACAAAGCAGCTCCTTGGAATACTTCTCTCCAGTTTGTATCTGAAAATCTTTCCATTTTCACCATAAGCCTGAAAGTGCTCCTGAATAGCCCTTCACAAACAAAAGAAAAACAGTGTTAGAATACTCCTCATTGAGAAGAGAAGCTGAACAGTGTGAGTGGAATTCACATGACACAGAGCAGTCTCACAGTATGTTTCCTTCTGTTTTTCATCTGAGGGTATTTCTTTTTCAGCATATTCTAAAGAGCGTTTCCAAATGTCCATTTTCAGGATCCACAGAAACAGTGATTTCAAATTCTTCAATCCAAAGAACGACTTAACTCTATGAGAATAATACACACATTGCAAGGAAGCTGCTCAGAAAGTTTCTCTCCAGGTTTCAATGGAAGACATTTCCTTGCTCAAAACAGGCCTCCTGGAGCCACTTAATATCCCTTCACACATTTCTCAAAGACAGAGTTTCCAAACTGGACAATGTAGAGTAAACTATAACTCTGTGTAATGAATGCAAAAATCAGACAGCAGTTTCTTGGAAGGTTTCTTTCTGGGTGTTATTTGAGGATATTTATCTTTTTGCCATAGTCTTCAATGTGCTCCGTATATCACTTTTTCGGTTTAACAGGAACAGTGTTCAAACACTGCCTTATGAGAAAAGAGGTTTAACTCCGGGAGTAGAATGCAAGCATCACAAAGCAGTTTCTCAGAAAGCTTCTCTCCAGTTTTGATCTGAAGCTATTTCCTTTTTCACCATGGGCCTGAATGTGCTCCCGAATGTCCCTTTGTGGTTTCGTCCATGACAGAGTTTCCAAGCTGCGTAATATAAAGAAAGCTTTATCTATGGGAGATGAATAAACCTAGCAAAAACCAGATTCACAGAAAGTTTCTTTCCAGTTTTTATGTGAAGATATTTCCATTTTCCCCATAGTCCTGATGTGTTCCCAAATGTCCCTTCGCAGATCTGACCATGACGGAGTTTCCAAGCTGTGTAATGTAAAGAAAGCTTTAAATATGTGAGATGAATAAACAGAGCAAAAAGCAGATTCACAGAAAGCTACTGTTCAGTTTTTATCTGAAGACGTTTCCTTTTTCATCATTGTTCTGAACGTGCTCCCGAATGTCCCTTTGCGGATCCATCCATGACGGAGTTTACAAGCTGCGTAATATAAATAAAGCTTTATCTATGTGAGATGAATGCAAATGCACCGAGTAGTTTCACAGAAAGCTTCTTTCCAGGTTTCTTCTGAGGATATTTCCTTTTTCACCATAGTCGTCCATATACTCCCGAATGTCCCTGGTAGCTTTTTCCTCAAAAGGGTTTCCCCGATGCTGTATGAGAGGAGAGGTATAATACTGTGAGTGGAATGCACACGTCACAAGTAGGTTCCTCGGAAAGCTTCTCTCCAGTTTCTATCTGAAGATATTTCCATTTTCACCATAAGCCTCAAAGCGCTCTTGAGTATCCCTTAACTGACTAATTTAAACAGTGTTAGAATACTGCTCGTGAAAACAGAAGGTTAACTGTGCAAGTGGAATTCACATGACACAGAGCAGTTTCACAGAAAGCTTCCTTTGGGTTTTTATCAGAGGGTATTTCTGTTTCAGCATATTATTAAGAGCGTTCCCAAATGTCCTTTCTCAGGTTCCACAGAAAGAGTGATTACAATCTGCTCAATCCAAAGAATGATTTAACTCTATGAGATGAATACACACATCACAAAGTAGTTGTTCAGAAAGCTTCTCTCCACTTTGCAACAGAAGACATTTCCTTGCTTGCCACAGGCCTCCAGTCACCACTATATATCCTTTCACAGAATCTTCAAAGAGAGATTTTCCAAAGTGGGAAATGTAGAGTAAGCTTTAACTCTGTGACATGAATGCACATGTCAGAGAGCAGTTTCTTGGAACGCTTCTTTCTGGGTTTTATTTGAGGATATTTCACTTTTTGCCATAGTCTTCAATGTGCTCCGACATATTACTTTTTTGTTTTTACAGGAACGGTGTTCAAACACTGCCTTATGAGAAAAGAAGTATAACTCCCTGAGTGGAATGCACACATCCCAAAGCAGTTTCTCCAAAGGCTTCTTTCCAGTTTTTATATGAAATTATCTCCTTTTTCATCATAGGCCTGTATGTGCTCCTGAATGTCCTTCCGTGGATCTGTCCATGGCGGAGTTTCCAAACTGCGTAATATAAGGAAAGTTTTATCTATATGAGATGAATAAACGTATATTTCACAAAACAGTGTCACAAAATAGTTCTTTCCAATTTTTGTCTGATGATATTTCCTTTTTCAAAATAGCCATCCGTATACTCACAAATGTCCCTTGTTAGCTTTTTCTCCAAAAGGGATTCCCAATCCTGTATGAGAAGAAAGGTATAATTCTGTGAGTGGAATGTACATGTCACAAAGCAACTCCTCGCAAACCTTCTCTCCAGTTTCTATCTGAAGATATTTCGTTTTTCACCATAAGCCTCAAAGCACTCCCGAATATCCCTTAGCAGACAAAACAAAAACAATGTTAGAATACCTCACAATGAAAAGAGAAGCTTAACTGTGTGAGCAGAATTCACGTGACACAGAGCAGTTACACAGAAAGCTTCCTTCTGGTTTCTATCAGAGGTTATTTCTTTATCAGGATATTCTAAAGAGCGTTGCCAAATGTCCTTTCTCAGATTCCGCAGAAACAGTGATTTCAGACTCTTCAATCCAAAGAATGATTTAACTCTATGAGATGAATACAAACATCACAAAAGAGTTGCTCAGAAAGCTTCTGTCTAATTTTCAATGGATGAGATTTCCTTGCTCACCACAGGCCTCCGGGCACCAATTAATATCCCTTCGCAGATTCCTCAAGGGAGAGTTTCCAAACTGGGAAATGTAGAGTAAGCTTTATTTCGCTAAAATAAATGAACATATAAGAGAGCATTTTCTTGGAACGCCTCTTTCTGTGTTTTAATTGAGGATAGTTCCCTTTTCACCATAGTCTTTAAAGAGCTCCGAATTATCACTTTTTCGGTTTTACAGGAACAGTGTTCAAACATTGCCTCATGACAAAAGAGGAATAGCTCCCTGAGTGGATTGCATACATCACAAAGGACTTTCTCAGAGTTTCTCCTCCGTTTTTATCTAAAGATATTTCCTTTTTCACCATAGGCCTGAGTGTGCTCCCAAATGTCCCTATGCAGATCTGTCCATGACGGAATTTCCTAACTATGTAATATAAAGAAGGTTTTATCTATGTGAGATCAATAAGCATATCTATCACAAAAGCAGTTTCAGAGAAACGTTCTTTTCAGTTTTTGTCTGAGGATATTTATTTTTTAACCATAACCATCCATATACACTCAAATGTCCCATGGTAGCTTTTTTTCCAAAAGGGATTCCCAAATCCTCTATGAGAAGAAAGGTATAACTCTTTGAGAGGAGTGCACACGTCACAGAGAAGCTCCTTGGAAAGCTTCTCTCCACTCTCTATCTGAAGATATTTATGTTTTCACCATAAGCCTCAAAGTACTCCCGAATATCCCTTCACAGACTAAAGAAAAAGAGTGTTAGAATACTGTCCAATGAGAAGAGAAGCTCATCTGTGTGAGTGGAATTCACACGACACAGAGCAGTCTCACAGAAAACTTCCTTTTGGTTTTTATCTGAGGGTATTTCTTTTTCAGCATATTCTAAAGAGCGTTCCCAAATGTCCTTTCTCAGGTTCCACAGAAACAGTGATTTCAAACTCTTCAATGCAAAGAAGGATTTAACACTATGAGAATAATCCAGACATCACAAGGCAGCTGCTCAGAAAGCTTCTCTCCAGTTTTCAATGTAAGACATATCCTTGCTCACCACAGGCCTCTGGGAGCCACTTAATATTCCTTTGCAGATTCCTCAAAGACAGAGTTTCCAAACTGGGCAATGTAGAGCCTACTTTAACTCTTTGAAATGAATGCACATATCAGAGAGTATTTATTGGAACGCTTCTTTCTGGGATTTATTTTAGGATATTCCACTTTTCGCCATAGTCTTCAAAGCACTCCATATTATCCCTTTTACGGTTTTACAGTAACAGTGTCCAAACACTGCCTTATGAGAAAAGAGGTATAACTCCCTGAGTTGAATGCACACGTCACAAAGCAGTTTCTCAGAAAGTTTCTGTCCAGTATTTTTCTGAAGATAATTCCATTTTCAACATAGGCCTGAATGTACTCCCGAATGTCCCTTCGCAGTTCCGTCCATGACAGAGTTTCCAAGCTGTGTAATGTAAGGAAACCTTTGTCAATGTGAGATGAATAAGCATAGCAATAAGCAGATTCACAGAAAGCTTCCTTCCATTTTTCATGTGAAATACTTCGTTTTTCACCATACTCCTGAATTTACTCCTGAATGTCCCTTCGCGGATGTGTCCATAACAGAGTTTCCAAGTTGTGTAACATCAAGAAAACTTTATCTATGTGAGATGAATACACATACAACAGAGCCGTTTCACAGAAAGCTTCTTTCCAGTTTTAGTCTGAGGCTATTTCCTTTTTCACCATATTAGTCAATATGCCCCCAAATATTCCTTGGTACCTTCTCGTCCAAAAGGGATTCCCAGAATCTGTATGAGAAGAGAGTAATAACACTGTGAGTGGAATGCACGCATCACAAAGCAGTTCCTCAGAAAACTTCTCTCCAGCTTCTATCCGAACATATTTCCTTTTTCACCATAAGCCTCAAAGCACTCTCGAATATCCCTTTGCACGGTAAACGTAAAGAGTGGTAATAAACAGCTCAATGAAAAGAGAAACTTAACTGAACTAGAGGAATTCACATGATGCATAGCAGTTTCACAGAAAGCTTCCTTCTGGTTTTTATCTTAGGATATTTCTTTCTCCATATTCTAAAGAGTGTTCCCAAATGTCCTACAACAGATTTCACAGATGCAGTGATTTCAAACTGTTCAATCCAAAGAATGGTTTAACTCTATGTGATGAATACACACATCACAAAGCAGTTGCTCAGAAAGCTTCTCTCCAGTTTCCATAGAAAGACATTTCCTAGATCACCAGAGGCCTCCGGGTGCCACTTAATATCCCTTTGCAGATTCCTCAAGAAGAGAGTTTACAATCAGGGCAAGATAGAGAAAAAATGAACTCTGTGAAATTAATGCACATATCAGACTGCTGTTTCCTGGAGCACTTCTTTCTGTGTTTTATTTGAGGATGTTTGTCTTTTCACCATAGCCTTCAATGCACTCCGATATATCACTCTTTTGGTTATACATGAATGGTTTTCAAACACTACGTTATGAGAAAAGAGGTATAACTCCCTGAGTGGAATGCACATATCACAAAGCAGATTCTCAGAAAGCTACTCTCCAGTTTTTAATCTCAAGTTATTTCCTTTTTCACCATAGGCCTGAATGTGCTCCTGAATGTCCCTTCGTGGATCCATCCATGACGGAGTTTCCAAACTGCATAAAATAAAGAAAGTTTTATCTATGTGAGATGAATAGATCTAGCAAAAAGCAGATTCACAGAAAGCTTCTTTCCAATTTTTGTCAGAGGATACTTTCTTTTTCACCATAGTCCTGAATGTTCTCCCAAATGTCCCTTCGCAATCCGTGCATGACAGAGTTTCCAAGCTGTGTAATGTAAAGAAAGCTTTATCTATGTGAGATCAATACACATATCACAGAGCAGTTTCACCGAATGCTTCTTTCCAGTTTTTCCTGAGGCTATTTTACTTGTCACCACAGGTGTCAATATGCTCCCGGATATCCCTTGGTACCTTTTTCCACAAAAGGATTTCCCCAATGCTGTATGAGAAGAGAGGTATAACACTGTGAGTGGAATGCACAGGTCACAAAGCTGTTCCTCAGAAAACTTCTCTCCAGTTTCTATCTGACCATATTTCCTTTTTCACCATAAGCCTCAAAGTGCTCCCGAATATCCCTTTGCATGCTAAACATAAACAGTTTTAGAAAACTGCTCAATGAACAGGGAAGCTTAACTGAGTGAGAGCAATTCACAAGACACAGAGCAGTTTCTCAGAAAGCTTCCTTCTGATTTTGATCTGAGGATATTTCATTCTCCATAATCTAAGAGCGTTCCCAAATGTGCTTTGTCAGATTCCACAGAAACAGTGATTTCAAACTGCTCAATCCAAAGATTGGTATAACTCTATGAGAAGAATACACACGTGACAAAGCAGTTGCTCAGAAACTTTCTCTCCAGTTTTCATCGGAAGACATATCGTTGCTCACCACAGGCCTCAAGGCGCCACTAAATCCCTTCGCAGATTCCTCAAAGACAGAGTTCCCGTACTGTCAATGTATAGTAAGCTTTAACTCTGTGAAATGAATGCATATTTCAGAGAGCAGTTTCTTAGAATGCTTCCTTCTTTTTTATCTGTGGATATTTCACTTTTCACCATAGTCTTCAATGCACTCTGAAATGTCACTTTTTCGGTTTCACAGGAACAGTGTTAAAACTCTGTCTTATGAGAAAAAAGGTATAACTCCCTGAGTGGAATGCACACATCACAAAGCAGTTTCTCAGAAAGTTTCTCTCTGGTTCTTATCTGAAGATATTTCACTTTTCACCATAGTCCTGAATGTGCTCCCAAATGTCACTTTGCACATCCGTCCATGACGGAGTTTCTAAGCTGCCTAATGTAAAGAAAGCTTTATCTATGTGAGATGAATAAATGTAGCACAAAGTAGATTCACAGAAATCTTCTTTTCAATTTTCATCTGAAGATGTTTCCTTTTTCACCATAGTCCTGAATGTACTCCTGAATATCCCTTCACGGGTCTGTCCATGACAGAGATTTCAAGCCGTGTAATGTATAGAAAGTTTTATCAATGTGAGATGAATACACCTGTCAAAGAGCAGTTTCACAGAAAGCTTCTTTAGAGTTTTTGTCTGAGGCTCTTTATCTTTTCACTGGAGGTGTCAATATGCTCCCAGATATCTCTTGGTACCTTATTCTTCAAAAGGGTTTCCCCGATGCTGCATGAGAAGAGAGGTATAACACTGTAAGTGGAATGCTCACGTCACAAATCTGTTCTTCGGAAAGCTACTCTCCAGTTTCTATCTGACCATATTTCCTTTTTCACTGTAAGTCTCAAAGCACTCCCGAAAATCCCTTTGCACGCTAAACATAAACAGTGTTAGGAAAGTGCTCTTGAACAGAGAAGCTTAACTGAGCGAGAGGAATTCACACAACACATAGCAGTTTCACAGAAAGCTTCCTTCTGACTTTTATCAGAGGAAATGTCTTCTCCATTTTCTAAAGAGCACTCCCACATGTCCTTCCTCCGATTCCCCAAAAACAGTGATTTCAAACTGCTCAATCCAAAAGATGACTTAACTCTATGAGATGCATACAAACATCACAAAAGAGTTGCTCAGAAAGCTTCTCTCCAGTTTTCAATGGACGACATTTCCTTGCTCGTCACAGGTCTCCAGTCGCCACTTCATATCACTTTGTAGAATCCTCAAAGACAGACTTTTCAAACTGGGAAATGTAGAGTAAGCTTTAACTCTGTGAAATGAATGCACATGTCAGAGAGCAGTTTCTTGGAATGCTTCTTTCCGGGTTTTATTTGACAACATTTCACTTTTCACCATAGTCTTCAAATGGCTCTGAATATCACCTTTTTAGTTTTACAGGAAGAGTGTTCAAACAGTGCCTTATGAGAAGAAAGGTATAACTCCGTGAGTGGAATGCACACATCAGAAAGCAGTTTCTCAGAAAGCTTCTCTCCAGTTTTTATTTAATGGTAATTCCTATTTCACCATAGGCCCGAATGTGATCCCAAATATCATTTCACGGATCCATCCATGATGGAGTGTCCAAGCTGTGTAATGTAAAGAAAGCTTTATCTATGAGATGAATAAACATAGTAGAAAGCAGATTCAAAGAAAACTTTTTTCCAGTTTGTATCTGAAGATATTTCCTTTTTCACCATAGTCCTGAATGTGATCCTGAACGTCCCTTCGTGCATCCCTCCATGACAGAGTTTCCAAGTTGTGTAATGTAAAGAAAGCTTTATCTATGTGAGATGAGTACACATATCACAGAGCAGTTTCATAGAATGCTTCTTTCCAGTTTTTGTCTGGGGCTCTTTCCCTTTTCGCCATAGGCATCAGCATGCTCCCGAATATCACTTGGTACTTTTTTCTCCAAAAGGGTTTCCAAGATGCTGTATGAGAAGAGAGGTATAACACTGGGTGGAATGCACACTTCTCAAACCAGTTCCTCGGAAAGCTTCTCTCTAGTGTCAGTCTGAACATGTTTTCTTTTTCACTGTAAGCCTCAAATTGCTCCTGAATATCCCTTCACACGCTAAACATAAATAGGGTCAGAAAATTGCTCAATGAAAAGAGAGGCTTAACTGAGAAAGAGGAATTAAGACAACACAGAGCAGTTTCACAGAAAGCTTCCTTCTGGATTTTACCTGAGGATATTTCTTTCTCCATATTCTAAGGACCGTTCCCAAATGTCCTCCCTCATATTCCACAAAAAACACTGATTTCAAACTGCTCAATCCAAAGAATGGTTTAAATCTATGAAAAGAATACACACATCACAAAGCAGTTGCTCAGAAAGCTTCTCTCCAGTTTTCATCGGAAGACATTTCCCTGGCTCGCCACAGGCCTCTGTTCACCACTTAATATCCCTTGTAAAATCCTCAAAGACAGGCTTTCCAAACTGGGAAATGTAGAGTAAGCTTTAACTCTCTGAAATGAATGCACACGTAAGAGAGCAGTTTCTTGGAACACTTCTCTCTGGGTTTTATTTCAGGATATTTCACTTTTCGCCATAGTCTTCCATGCGCTCCGAAATATCACTTTTTCTGTTTTACAGGAGCAGTGTTCAAACACTGCCTTATGAGAAAAGAGGTATAACTCCCTGAGTGGAATGCACACAACCCAAACAGTTTTTCAGAAAGCTTCTCACCAGTTTTTATCTGAAGAGATTTTCTTTCTCACCATAGGCCTGAATGTGCTCCCAAATGTCCTGTCGTGGATCCGTCCATGACGGAGTTTCCAAACTGCGTAATATAAAGAAAGTTTTATCTATGTGAGATGAATAAACATATCTATCACAAAGCAGTTTCACAGAAAGCTTCTTTCCAGTTTAGTTTGGGGATATTTCCAATTTCACCATAGCCGTCCATATACTCCCGAATGTCCCATGGTAGCTTTTCCTCCAAAAGAGATTCCCCAATCATCTAAGTGAAGAAAAGTATAGCTCTGTGAGTGGAATACATATGTTACAAAGCAGCTCCTTGGAAAGCTTCTCTCCAGTTTCTATCAGAATATATTTGCTATTTCACCATAAGCCTCAAAGCGCTCCTGAATATCCTTCCGCAGACTAAACAAAAACAGTGTTAGAATACTACTCAATGAAAAGAGAAGCTTAACTGTGTGAGCAGAATTCATGTGACAGAGAGCAGTTTCACAGAAAGCTTCCTTCTGGTTTCTATCTGTGGTTATTTCTTTTTCAGAGTATTCTAAAGAGAGTTCCAAAATGCCCTTTCTCAGATTCCACAGAAACAGTGATTTCAAACTGCTCAATCCAAAGAATGATTTAACTCTATGAGATGAATACAAACATCACAAAAGAGTTGCTCAGAAACCTTCTCTCCAATTTTCAACGGAAGATATTTCCTTTCTCGTCACAGGCCTCCGGTTGCCACTTAATATCCCTTTCCAGAATACTCGAAGAGTGAGTTTCCAGACTGGGCAATGTAAAGTAAGCTTTACCTCTGTGAAATGAAAACACATATCAGAGAGCAGTTTCTTGGAATGCTTCTTTCTGGGTTTTATTTGGGGAGATTTCACTTTTCACTGTAGTCTTCAATGTGCTCCGAAATACCACTTTTCCGTTTTACAGGAACAGTGTTCAAACACTGCCTCATGAGAAAAGAGGTATAACTCCCGGAGTGGAATGCACACATCACAAAGCAGTTTCTCAGGAAGCTTCTCTCCGGTTTTATCTGAAGGTATTTCCATTTTCACCATAGGATGTGCTCCCGAATGTCCCTTTGCATATCCGTCCATGACAGAGTTTGCAAGCTGCATAATGTAGTGAAAGTTTTATCTATGTGAGATGAATACACATATCACAGAGCAGTTTCACAGGAATCTTCTTTCCTGTTTTTCTTTGAACATAATTCCTTTTTCACTGTAGCTGTCCACATACCCCCGAATGTCCCTTGGTAGCCTTTTCTCCAAAAGGGATTCCTCAATCCTCTATGAGAAGAAAGGTATAACTCTGTGAGTGGAATGCGCATGTCACAAAGCAACTCCTCGAAAATCTTCTCTCCAGTTTCTATCTGAAGATATTTCCGTTTTCACCGTAAACCTCAAAGTGCTCCCAAATATCCCTTCGCAGACTAAACAAAAACAATGGTACAATACTACTCGATGAAAAGAGAAGCTTAACTGTGTGAGGGAAACTCGGACGATTCAGAGCAGTTTCACAGAAAGCTAACTTCTGGGTTTTATCTGGGGGTATTTCTTTTTCAACATATTCTAAAAAGCGTTCCCAAATGTCCTTTCTCAGGTTCCACAGAAACAGTGATTTCAAACTGCTCAGTCCAAGAATGATTTACTCTTTGAGATGAAAACACACATCACAGGAAGTTGCTCAGAATGCTTCTCTACACTTCTCAATGGAAGACGTTTCTTTGCTTACCACAGGCCTCCGGGTGCCACTTAATATTCCCTAGCAGAGTCGTGAAAGACAGATTTTGCAAAGTGGGCAATGTAGAGTAAGCTTTCACTCTGTGAAATGAATGCACATATCAGAGAGCACTTTCTTGGAACGCTTCTTTCTGGATTTTTTTTTTCACGATATTTCACTTTTTGCCATATTCTTCAATGCGCTCTGAAATATCACTTTTTCGGTTTTACAGGAACAGTGTTCAAACACAGCCTTATCAGAAAAGTGGTATAATTCTCTGAGTGGAATGCACACATCACAAAGCAGTTTCTCAGAAAGCTTCTCTCCAGTTTTTATCTGAAGATATTTCCTTTTTCACCATAGGCCTGAATGTGATCCTGAATATCCCTTCGCAGATCCATCCATGATGGAATTTCCAAGCTGTGTAATGTAAAGAAAGCTTCATCTATGTGAGATGAATAAACATAGCAAAAAGCAGATTCATAGAAAGCTTCTTTCCAGTTTTTATCTGAAGATATTTCCTTTTTCACCATAGTCCTGAATGTGCTCCCAAATGTCCCTTCATGGATCCGTCCCTGACAGTTTCCAAGCAGCGTAATGTAAAGAAAGCTTTATCTATGTGAGATGAATACGCATATCACACAGCAGTTTCACAGAAAGCTCCTCTCCAGTTTTTGTCTGAGGCTATTTCCCTTTGACCATTGGCGTCAATATGCTAACGAATATAGCTTGATAACATTTTCTCCATAAGGGTTTCCTCAATGATGTATAAGAAGAGAGGGATAACACTGTGAGTGAAATGCAACTGTCACAAATAATTCCTCGGAATGCTTCTCTACAGTTTCTATCTGAACATATTTCCTTTTTCACCGGAAGCCTCAATGCACTCCCAAATATCCGTTTGAACGCTAAACATAAACAGTGTTAGAGAGCGGGTCAATGAAAGAGAACCTTAACTGAGTGAGAGGAATTCATATGACACATTGCAGTTTCAGAGAAAGCTTCCTTCTCGTTTCTATCTGAGGATATTTCTTTCTCCCTATTCTAAAGAGTGTTCCCAACTCTCTTTCCTCAGATTCCATAGAAACAGTGATTTCAAACTGCTCAATCCAAAGGATGATTTAATTCTATGAGATGAATACACACGTTACAAAGCAGTTGCTTAGAAAGCTTCTCTCCATTTTTCAACGGAAGACATTTCCTTGCTTACCACAGGCCTCTGGGCGACAATTAATCCCTTCGCAGATTCCTCAAGGGAGCGTTTCCAAACTGGGAAACGTAGAGTAAGCTTTATTTCTGTGAAATAAATGCACATATAAGAGAGCTTTTTCTTGGAACACCTCTTTCTGAGTTTTAATTGAGGATAGTTTACTTTTTGCCATAGTCTTTAAAGAGCTCCGAATTATCACTTTTTCGATTTTACAGGAACAGTGTTCAAACACTGCCTTATGATAAAAGAGGGATAATTCCCTAAGTGGAATGCACACATCACAGAGCAGTTTCTCAGAGTTTCTCTTTCATTTTTATCTAAAGATATTTCCTTTTTCACCATACGCCTGAATGTGCTCCCGAATGTACCTTTGCGAATCCGTCCATGATGGAGTTTCCTAACTGTGTAATATAAAGAAGGCTTTATCTATGTGAGATCAATAAGCATATCTATCACAAAAGCAGTTTCAGAGAAAGCTTCTTTCCGGTTTTTGTCTCACAAGATTTCTTTTTTAACCATAGCCATCCATATACTCCCAAATGTCCCATGGTAGCTTTTTCTCCAAAAGGAATTCCCCAATCTTCCATGAGAAGAAAGGTATAACTCTTTGAGAGGAGTGCAAACGTCACAAAGCAGCTCCTCGGAAAGCGACTCTCCAGTTTGTATCTGAAGATATTTCCGTTTTCACCATAAGCCTCAAAGTACTCCTGAATAACCCTTCACAGACTAAAGAAAAACAGTATTGGAATGCTGCTCAAAGAGAAGAGAAGCTAAATTGTGTGAGTGGAATTCACATGACACAGAGCAGTCTCACAGAATGCTTCCTTCTGTTTTTTATCTGAGGGTATTTCTTTTTCAGCATATTCTAAAGAGCGTTCCCAAATGTCCTTTATCAGATTCCACAGAAACAGTGATTTCAAACTCTTCAATCCTAAGAATGATTTAACTCTATGAGAATAATAAACATATCACAAAACGCTGCTCAGAAATCTTCTCTCCAGTTTTCAATGGAAGACGTTTCCTTGCTCGCCACAGGCCTCCGGTCGCCATTTAATATCCCCTTGCAGAATCCTCAAAGACAGAGTTTTTCAAACTGGGAAATGTAAAGTAAGCTTTAACTCTCTGAAATGAATGCACATATCAGAGAGCAGTATCTTGGAACACTTCCTTCTGAGTTTCATTTCAGGATATTTCACTTTTCACCATAGTCTTCAGTGTGCTCCAAAATACCACTTTCTCGGTTTTACAGGAACAGTGTTCAAACACAGCCTTAAGAGAAAAATGTTAAAACTCCCTGAGTGGAATGCACACATCAAAAAGCAGTTTCTCAGAAAGCTTCTCTCCCGTTTTTATCTGAAGATATTTCCTTTTTCACCATAGCCCTGAATGTGCTTCTCAATGTCCCTTCATGGATCAGTCCATGACAGGGTTTTCAAGCTGCACAATGTAAAGAAAGCTTTATCTATGTGAGATGAATAAACATAGCAAATACCAGATTCACACAATGCTTCTTTCCAGTTTTTATCTGAAGATATTTTCTTTTTCACCATAGTCCTGAATGTGCACCCAAATGTCCCTTCGCAGATCCGTCCATGATGGAGTTTCCAACCTGAGTAATGTAAAGAAAACTTTATCTATATGAGATGAATAAACACAGCAAACAACACATATACGAAAAGCTTGTTTCCAGTTTTTATCTGGACATATTTCCGTTTTCACCATTGGCTTGAATGTGCCCCTGAATATCCCTTCGTGGATCCGTCCATGACAGAGTTTCCAAATTCCATAATAGAAAGACATTTTTATCTATGTGAGATGAATACACATTTGTATCACAAAGCAGTTTTACAGAAAGCTTCTTTCCAATTTTTGTCTGAGGACATTTCCTTTTTCACCATAGCCATCCATATACTCCCGAATGTCCCTTGGTAGCTTTTTCTCCAAAAGGGATTCCCCAATCCTCTATGAGAAGAAAGGTATAACTCTGTGAGTGGAATGTAAACGTCACAAAACAGCTCCTTGGAAAGCTTCTCCACAGTTTCTATCTGAAGATATTTCCGTTTTCACCATAAGCCTCAAAGCACTCCCGAATATCCCTTTGCAGACTAAACAATAACAGTATTAGAATAATGCTCATTAAAAGAGAAGCTTAACTACATGAGTGGAATTCACACAAAACAGAGCTGTTTTACAGAAAGATTCCTTCTGGTTTTTATCTGAAGGTATTAACTTTTCACCATATTCCAAAGAGTGTTCCCAAATGTCTTTTCTCAGGTTCCACAGAAACAGTGATTTCAAACTGCTCAATCCAAAGAATTATGTAATTATTAGATGAATAAACATATCACAAAACTGTTGCTGAGAAATCTTCTCTCCAGTTCTCAATGGAGGACATTTCCTTGCTCACCACAGGCCTCTGGTTGCCACTTAATATCCCTTTGCATATTCCTCAAAGACAGATTTCCAAACTGGGAAATGTAGAGTAAGCTTTAACTCTGTTAAATGAATGCACATATCAGAGAGTAGTTTCTTGGAACGCTTCTTTCTGGGTGTTATGTGAGGACATTTCACTTTTGGCCATAGTCTTCAAAGTGCTCCGAAATATTACTTTTTCAGTTTTACAGGAACAGAGTTCAAACACTGCCTTACGAGAAAAGAGGTATAACTCCCTGAGTGGAATGCACACATTACAAAGCAGTTTCTCAGAAAGCTTCTTTCCCGTTTTTATCTGAAGATATTACCTGTTTCACCATAGTTCTGAATGGGCTCCTGAATGTCCCTTTGCAGATCGATCCATGACAGAGTTTCCATGCTGTGTGATGTAAATCAAGCTTTACCGTCCTGAGATGAATAAACATAGCAAAAAGCAGATTCACAGAAACCTCTTTCAAGTGTTTATCTGAAGATATTTCCTATTTCACCATAGTCCTGAATGTGCTCCTGAATATCCTTTCGTGGATGCATCCCTGACAGAGTCTCCATGTTGTGTAATGTAAAAAAAGATTTATCTATGTGAGATGAATACACATATCACAGAGCAGTTTCATAGAAAGCTTCTTTCCAGTTTTGGTCTGAGGCTATTTCCCATTTCACCATAGGCATCAGCATGCTCCTGAATATCACTTGGTACCTTTTTCTCCAAAAGGGTTTCCCCTATGCTGTATGAGAAGAGAAGTAAAACACTGTAAGTGGAATTCACACGTCACAAAGCACTTACTGGGAAAGCTTCTCTCCAGTTTCGGTCTGAACATATTTAATTTTTCACCATAAGCCTCAAAGCACTACAGAATATCCCTTCACATGCTAAACATCAACAGGGTTAGAAAACTGTTCAATTAAAAGAGACGCTTAACTGAGCGAGAGGAATTAAGAAGACACAGAGCAGTTTCACAGAAAGCTTCCTTCTGGGTTTTACCTGAGGATATTTCCTTCTCTATATTCTAAGGAGTGTTCCCAAATGTCCTTTCTCAGATTCCACAAAAACAGTGATTTCAAACTACTGAGCCCAAAGAATGGTTTAAATCTATGAGATGAATATACACATCACAAAGCAGTTGCTCAGAAAGCTTCTCTCCAGTTTTCATCTGAAGACGTTTCCTTGCTCACCACAAGCCTCCGGGTGCACATAATATCCCTTCACAGATTTCTCAAAGACAGAGTTTCCAAACTGGGCAACGTAGACTAAGCTTTAACTCTGTGAAGTGAATGCACATATTAGAGAGCAGTTTCTTGGAACGCTTCTCTCTGGGTTTTATTTGAGGATATTTCACTTTTTGCCATAGTCTTCATTGTGCTCCAAAATATCACATTTTCGGTTTTACAGGAATAGTGTTCAAACACTGCCTTATGAGAAAAGAAGTATAACTCCCTGAGTAGAATGCACACATCACAAAGCAGTTTTTCAGAAAGCTTCTCTCCAGTTTTTATCTGAAGATATTTCCTACTTCACTATAAGACTGAATGTGCTCCCGAATGTCCCTTCGTGAATCCATCCATGACGGAGTTTCAATACAGCATGATAGAAAGAAAGTTTTGTCTATGTGAGAAGATTAATCATATCTATCACAAAACAGTTTCACAGAAAGCTTCTTTCCAGTATTTGTCTGAGGATATTTCCTTTTTCGCCATAGCTGTCCATATACTCCCGAATGTCCTCTGGTAGCTTTTTCTCCAAAAGGGATTCCCCAAACCTCTATGAGAAGAAAAGTATAACTCTGTGAGTGAAATGCACACGTCACAAAGCAGCTCCTCGGAAATCTCTCCAGTGTCTATCTGAAGATATTTCCATTTTCACCATAAGCCTCAAAGCACTCCCGTGTATCCCTTTGCTGACTAAACTAAAACAGTGTTAGAATACTGGTCAATGAAACAGAAGCTTAATTGTGCAAGTGGAATTCACATGACACAGAGCAGTTTCACAGAAATCTTCTTTCTGTTTTTTATCGAACCATATTTCTTTTTCAGCATATTCTTAAGAGCGTTCCCAAATGTCCTTTCTCAGGTCCCATAGAAAGAGTTATTTCAAACTGCAAAATGCAAAGAATGATTAAAGTCTATGAGATGAATACACACATCACAAAGCAGTTGCTCAAAAAGCTTCTCTCCAGTTTTCAACGGACGACATTTCCTTGCTCGCCACAGGCCTCCGGACGCCACGTAATATCCCTTTGCAGAATCTTCGAAGACAGACTTTCCAAACTGGGAAGTGTACAGTAACCTTTAACCCTCTGGAATAAATGCACATGTCAGAGAGCAGTTTCCTGGAATGATTCTTTCTGGGTTTTAATTCAGGATATTTCACTTTTCACCATAGACTTCCATGCGCTCCAAAATATTACATTTTTGGTTTTACAGGAACAGTGTTCAAACACTGCCTTATGAGAAAAGAGGTAAAACTCCCTGAGTGGAATGTACACATCACAAAGCAGTTTCTCAGAAAGCTTCTCTCCAGTTTTTAAATGAAGATATCTCTTTTTTCAACATAGGCCTGAATGTGCTCCCGAATGTCTCATCGTGGATCCATCCATGAAGGAGTTTCCAAACTGCATAATATAAGGAAAGTTTTATCTATGTGAGATGAATAAACATGTCTTTCTCAAGGCAGTTTCACAGAAATCTTCTTTCCCGTTTTTGTCTGAGGATATTTCCTTTTTCACTGTAGTCGTCCATATACTCCCGAATGTCTCCTGGTAGCTTTTTCTCCAAAAGGGATTCCCCAATTCTCTATGAGAAGAAGGGTATAATTCTGTGAGTGGAATGCACACGTCACAAAGCAGCTCCTCAGAAAGCTTCTCTCCAGTTTCTATCTGATCATATTTCCTTTTTCACTATAAGCCTCAAACTGCTCCCGAATATCGCTTTGCAGACTAAAGAAAAACAGAGTTAGAATACTGCTCAATGAAAACAGAAGCTTAACTGTGTGAGTAGAATTCACATGACACAGAGCAGTTTCACAGAAAGCTTCCTTCTGGCTTCTATCTGAGGTTATTTCTTTTTCTGGATATTCTAAAAAGTGTTCCTAAATGTCCTTTCTCAGATTTCACAGGAACAGTGATTTCAAACTGATCAATCCAAAGAATGATTTAACTCTATGAGTTGAATACACACATTAGCTGCATAATGTAAATAAAACTTTATGTGAGATGAATAAACATACCAGAAAGCATATTCACAGAAAACTTCTTTCCAGTTTTTATCTGATGATATTTCCTTTTTCATCATAGTCCTGAAGGTGCTCCCTAATGTCCCTTCATGGATCTTTCCATGACAGTTTCCAAGCTACATAATATAAAGAAAGCTTTATCTCTGTGACATGAATACACATAACACAGAGTACTTTCACAGAAAGCTTCTTTCCTGTTTTCGTCTGAAGCTATTTCCTTTTCACCATGGGTGTCAATATGCTAATGAATATAGCTTGATATCTTTTTCTCCAAAAGGGTTTCCCTGATGATGTATGAGAAGAGAGGGATAACACTGTGAGTAGAATGCACCCATCACAAACAGTTCCTTGGAATGCTTCTCTCCAATTTCTATCTGAACATATTTCCTTTTTCACCATAAGCCTCAATGTGCTCCCGAATATACCTTCACACGCTAAAAGCAAACACTGTTAGAAAACTGCTCAAAGGTGGAGCAAGATGGCCTAATAGGAACAGCTCCAGTCACCAACTCCCAGCGTGAGTGACACAGAAGACAGGTGATGTCTGCATTTTCAACTGAGGTACTGGGTTCATCTCACTAGGGAATGCGGGACAATCAGTGCTGGTCAGCTGCTGCAGCCCGTCCAGTGAGAGCTGAAGCAGGGCGAGGCATGGCCTCACCTGGGAAGCGCAAGGGGGTAGGGAATCCTTTTTCCTAACCAGGGGAACTGAGACAAACAACACCTGGAAAATCGGGTAACTCCCACCCCAATACTACGCTTTACCAAGGACTATAGCAAACGGGCACACCAGCAGATTAAATCCCACACATGGCTGGGAGGGTCCCAGGCCCATGGAGCCTCCCTCCTTGCTAGCACAGCAGTCTGCGATCTACCAGCAAGGCAGCACTGAGGCTGGGGGAGGAGTGCCTGCCATTGCTGAGGTTTAAGTAGGTAAGCAAAGCGGCTGGGAAGCTCGAACTGGGTGGAAATCACAGCAGCTCATGGAGTCCTGCCTGTCTCTGTAGACTCCACCTCTGGGGACAGGGCACAGCTAAACAACAGCAACAACAAAGCAGTTGAAACCTCTGCAGATGCAAATGACTCTGTCTGACAGCTTTGAAGAGAGCAGTGGATCTCCCAACAATGAGGTTGAGATCTGAGAACAGACAGACTGCCGGCTCAAGTGGGTCCCTGACCCCTGAGTAGCCTAACTGAGAGACCTCCCCCACTAGGGGCAGACCTACACCCCACACCTCACACAGTGGAATACACCCCTGAGAGGAAGCTTCCAAAGCAAGAATCAGACAGGTACACCCACTGTTCAGCAATATTCTATCTTCTGCAGCTTCTGCTGCTGATACCCAGGCAAACAGGGTCTGGAGTGGACCTCAAGCAATATCCAACAGACCTACAGCTGAGGGACCTGACTGTTAGAAGGAAAATTAACAAACAGGAAGGACACACACACCAAAACCCCATCAGTATGTCACCATAATTAAAGACCAGAGGCACATAAAACCACAAAGATGGGGAAAAAGCAGGGCAGAAAAGCTGGAAATTCAAAAAATAACAGCGCATCTCCCCCCTGCAAAGGAATCCAGCTCATCGCTGGATCAAAGCTGGATGGAGAATGACTTCAATGAGATGAGAGAAGAAGCCTCCAGTCCATCAAAATTCTCAGCGCTAAAGGAGGAATTATGTACCCAGCACAAAGAAACTAAAAATCTTGAAAAAAGAGTGGAATAATTGATAACTAGAATAATTAATGCAGAGAAGGTCATAAACGAAATGACAGAGATGAAAAACATGACACGAGAAATATGTGACAAATGCACAAGCTTCAGTAACCGACTCAATCAACTGGAAGAGTATCAGTGATTGAGGATCAAATGAATGAAATGAAGCGAGAAGAGAAATCTAAAGAAAAAAGAAAAAAAAGAAATGAACAAAGCCTGCAAGAAGTATGGGATTATGTAAAAAAGCCAAATCTATGTCTCATTGGGGTGCCTGAAAGTGAGGGGGAAAATGGAACCAAGTTGGAAAACGCTCTTCAGGATATCATCCAGGAGAACTTCCCCAACCTACTAAGACAGGCCAACATTCAAATTCAGGAAATACAGAGAACACCACAAAGATACTCCTTGAGAAGAGCAACTCCAAGACACATAATTGCCAGATTCACCAAAGTTGAAATGAAGGAAAAAATCTTAAGGGCAGCCAGAGAGAAAGGTCGGGTTACCCACAAAGGGAAGCCCATCAGACTAACAGCAGATCTCTATGCAGAAACTCTACAAGCCAGAAGAGAGTGGGGGCCAATATTCAACATTCTTAAAGAAAAGAATTTAAAACCCAGAATTTCATATCCAGCCAAACTAAGATTCATAAGTGAGGGAGAAATAAAATCCTTTACAGATAAGCAAATGCTTAGAGATTTTGTCACCACTAAGCCTGCCTTACAAGACACCCTGAAGGAAGCACTAAACATGGAAAGGAACAACCGGTACCAGCCATTGCAAAAACATGCCAAAATGTAAAGACCATCGAGGCTAGGAAGAAACTGCATCAACTAACGAGCAAAATAACCAGTTAATATCATAATGGCAGGATCAAGTTCACACATAACAATATTAACCTTCAATGTAAATGGATTAAATGCTCCAATTAAAAGACACAGACTGGCAAACTGGATAAAGAGTCAAGACCCATTAGTCTGCTGTATTCAGGAGACCCATCTCACACGCAGAGACATACATAGGATCAAAATAAAGGGATGGAGGAAGATCTACCAAGCAAATGGAAAATAAAGAAAAGCAGGGATTGCAATACTAGTCTCTGATAAAACAGACTTTAAACCATCAAAGATCAAAAGAGACAAAGAAGGCCATTACATAATGGTAAAGGGATCAATTCAATAGGAAGAGCTAACTATCCTAAATATATATGCACCCAATACAGGAGCACCCAGATTCATAAAGCAAGTCGTTAGAGATTTACAAAGAGACTTAGACTCCCATACAATAATAATGGGAGAGGTTAACACCCCACTGTCAACATTAGACAGATCAATGAGACAGAAAGTTAGCAAGGATATCCAGGAATTGAACTCATCTCTGCAGCAAGCAGACCTAATAGACATCTACAGAACTCTCCACCCCAAATCAACAAAATATACATTCTACTCAGCACCACATCACACTTATTCCAAAATTGACCACTTAATTGGAAGTAAAGCATTCCTCAGCAAATGTACAATAACAGAAATTATAACAAACTATCTCTCACACCACAGTGCAATCAAACTAGAACTCAGGACTAAGAAACTCCATCAAAACCGCTCAACTACATGGAAACTGAATAACCTGCTCCTGAATGACTACTGGGTACATAACGAAATGAAGGCAGAAATAAAGATGTTCTTTGAAACCAATGAGAACAAAGATACAATATACCAGAATCTCTGGGACACATTTAAAGCAGTGTGTAGAGGGAAATTTATATCACTAAATGCCCACAAGAGAAAGCTGGAAAGATCTAAAATTGACACTCCAACATCACAATTAAAAGAACTAGAGAAGCAAGAGCAAATACATTCAAAGCTAGCAGAAGGCAAGAAAACACTAAGATCAGAGCAGAACTGAAGGAAATAGAGACACAAAAAACCCTCCAAAAAATCAATGAATCCAGGAGTTGGTTTTTTGAAAAGATCAACAAAATTGACAGACCGCTAGCAAGACTAATAAAGAAGAAAAGAGAGAAGAATCAAATAGACGCAATGAAAAATGATAAATGGAATATCACCACTGACCCCTCAGAAACATAAACTACCATCAGAGAATACTATAAACACCTCTACACAAATAAACTAGAAAATCTAGAAGAAATGGATAATTTCCTGGACACTTAAACTTTCCCAAGACTAAACCAGGAAGAAGTTGAATTCCTGAATAGACCAATAGCAGGCTCTGAAATTGAAGCAATAATTAATAGCCTACCAACCAAAAAAAGTCCAGGGCCAGATGAATTCACAGCTGAATTCTACCCTAGGTACAAGGAGGAGCTGGTATCATTCCTTCTGAAACTATTCCAATCAATAGAAAAAGAGGGAATCCTCCCTAACTCATTTTATGAGGCCAACATCATTCTGATACCAAAGCCTGGCAGAGATACAACTAAAAAAGAGAATTTTAGACCAATATCCCTGATGAACATCGATGCAAAAATCCTGAATAAAATACTGTCAAACCGGATCCAGCAGCACATCAAAAAGCTTATCTGCCATGATCAAGTGGGCTTCATCCCTGGAATGCAAGGCTGGTTCAACATATGCAAATCAATAAACGTAATCCAGCATATAAACAGAATCAAAGACAAAAACCACAAAATTATCTCAATAGATGCAGAAAAGGCTTTTGACAAAATTCAACAGCCCTTCATGCTAAAAACGCTCAATAAATTTGGTATTGATGGAATGTACCTCAAAATAATAAGAGCTATTTATGACAAACCCACAGCCAATATCATACTGAATGGGCAAAAACTAGAAAAATTCCCTTTGAAAAATGGCACAAGACAGGGATGCCCTCTCTCACCAATCTTATTCAACATAGTGTTGGAAGTTCTGGCTAGGGCAATCAGGCAAGAGAAAGAAATCAAGGGTATTCAGTTAGGAAAAGAAGACGTCAAATTGTCCCTCTTTGCAGATGACATGATTGTATATTTAGAAAATCCCATTTTCTCAGCCCAAAATCTCCTTAAGCTGATAAGCAACTTCAGCAAAGTCTCAGGATACAAAATTAATGTGCAAAAATCACAAGCATTCTTATACACCAGTAACAGACAAACAGAGAGCCAAATCAGGAATGAACTTCCATTCACAATTGCTTCAAAGAGAATAAAATACCTAAGAATCCAGCTTACAAGGGATGTAAAGGACCTCTTCAAGGAGAACGACAAACCACTGCTCAGTGAAAAAAAGAGGACACAAACAAATGGAAGAACATACCATGCCCATGGATAGGAAGAATCAATATCGTGAAAATGGCCATACTGCCCAAGGTAATTTACAGATTTAATGCGATCCCCATCAAGCTACCAATGAGTTTCTTTGCAGAATTGGAAAAAACTGCTTTAAAGTTCATATGGAACCAAAAAAGAGCCTGCATTGCCAAGACAATCCTAAGTCAAAAGAACAAAGCTGGAAGCATCACGCTACCTGACTTCAAACTATACTACAAGGCTACAGTAACCAAAGCAGCATGGTACTGGTACCAAAACAGAGATATAGACCAATGGAACAGAACAGAGTCCTCAGAAATAATACCACACATCTACAGCCATCTGATCTTTGACAAACCTCAGAAAAACAACAAATGGGGAAAGGATTCCCTATTTAATAAATGGTGCTGGGAAAATTGGCTAGCCATAAGTAGAAAGCTGAAACTGGATCCTTTCCTTACTCCTTATACAAAAATTAATTCAAGATGGATTAGAGACTTAAATGTTAGACCTAATACCATAAAAACCCTAGAAGAAAACCTAGGTAATACCATTCAGGACATAGGCATGGGCAAGGTCTTCATGTCTAAAACACCAAAAGCAACAGCAACAAAAGCCAAAATTGACAAATGGGATCTAATTAAACTAAAGAGCTTCTGCACAGCAATAGAAACTATCATCAGAGTGAACAGGCAGCCTACAGAATGGGAGACAATTTTTGCATTCTACTCATCTGACAAAGGGCTAATATCCAGAACCTACAAAGAACTCAGACAAATTTACAAGAAAAAAAAAAAAACCATCAAAAAGGGGGCAAAGGATGTGAACAGACATTTTTCAAAAGAAGACATTTAAACAGCCAACAGACACATGAAAAAATGCTCATCATCACTGGCCATTACAGAAATACAAATCAAAACCACAATGAGATACCATCTCACACCAGTTAGAATGGCAATCATTAAAAAGTCAGGAAACAACAGGTGCTGGAGAAGATGTGGAGAAATAGGAACACTTTTACACTGTTGGTGGGATTGTAAACTAGTTCAACCATTATGGAAAACAGTATGGCGATTCCTCAAGGATCTAGAACTAGAAGTACCATATGACCCAGCCATCCCATTACTGGGTATATACCCAAAGGATTATAAATCATGCTGCTATAAAGACACATGCACACATATGTTTATTGCGGCACTATTCACAATAGCAAAGACTTGGAATTAACCCAAATGTCCAGCAGTGACAGACTGGATTAAGAAAATGTGACACATATACACCATGAAATACTATGCAGCCATAAAAAAGGATGAGTTTGTGTCCTTTGTAGGGACATGGATGCAGCTGGAAACCATCATTCTCAGCAAACTGTCACAAGAACAGAAAACCAAACACCGCATGTTCTCACTCATAGGTGGGAACTGAACAATGAGACCACTTGGACTCGAGAAGGGTAACATCACACACCGGGGCCTATCATGGGGAAGGGGGAGGGGGGAGGGATTGCATTGAGAGTTATACCTGATGTAAATGATGAGTTGATGGGTGTTGACGATTTGATGGGTGAAACACACCAACATGGCACAAGTATACATATGTAGCAAACCTGCACATTATGCCGATGTACCCTAGAACTTAAAGTATATAATAATAAACAAAATAAATATAAAATAAAAATTAAAAAAAGAAAAAAAAAAGGAAAACTGCTCAATGAAAAGAGAAGCCTAACTGAGAAAGAGGAATTCACACGGCACATAGCAGTTTCACAGAAAGCTTCCTTCTGGTGTTTATCTTAGGATATTTCTTTCTCCATATTCTAAAGAGCGTCCCCAAATATACTTCCACAGATTCCACAGAAACAGTGATTTCAAACTTCGCAATCCAAACAATGGTTTAACTCTATGAGATGAATACACATATCACAAAGCTTTTGCTCAGAAAGCTTCTCTTCAGTTTTCACTGGAGTACATGTCATTGCTCACCAGGGGCCTCTGGGTGCCACTAAATATCCCTCATCAGATTCCTCAACGAAAAGGAGTCCGAACTGGCCAATGTAGAGTAAGGTTTAACAGTGTGAAATGAATGCATGTATCAGAGAGCAGGTTCGTGAAATGCTTCTTTCTGGCTTTTATCTGAGGATATTTCACTTTTCACCATAGTCTTCAATGCAGCAAGAAATGTCACTGTTTCGGTTTTACAGGAACAGTGTTCAAACACTGCCTTATGAGAAAAGAGGTATTACTCACTGAGTTGAATGCACACATCACAAAGCAGTTTCTCAGAAAGCTTCTCTCCGGTTTTTTTCTGAAGGTATTTCCTTTTACATCATAGTCCTGAATGTGCTCCTGAATATCCCTTTGCATGTCTGTCCATGACAGAATTTCCAAGCTGTGTAATGTATAGAAAGTTTTATCTATGTCAGATGAATAAACATAACAAAAAGCAGATTCACAGAAAGATTCTTTCCAGTTTTTATCTGAAGATATTTCCCTTTTCACCATAGTCTTGAATGTGCACCCGAATGTCCCTTCACAGATCCATCCATGACAGAGTTTCCAAGCTGCATAATGTAAAGAAAGCCTTATCTATGTGAGATGAATACACATATCACAGAACAGTTTCATAGAAACCTTCTTTCCAGTTTTTGTCTCAGGCTATTCCCTTTTCACCATAGACATCAACATGTCCCCGAATTTCACTTGGTACCTTTTCTCCAAAAGGGTTTCCCCGATGCTGTATGAGATCAGAGGTATAACACTGTGAGTGGAATGCAGAGTCACAAAGCAGCTCCTCGGAAAGCTTCCTTCCAGTTTCTGTCTGAACATATTTCCTTTTTCACCATAAGCCTGAAAGCGCTCCAAAATATCCCTTCACACGCTAAACATAAACAGTGTTAGAAAACTGTTCTGTGAATAGAGAGGCTTAATTGAGCGGTAGGAATTAAGACGACACAGAGCAGTTTCACAGAGAGCTTCCTTCTGGATTTTACCTGAGGATATCTCTTTCTCCATATTCTAAGGAACGTTCCCAAATGTCCTTCCACAGATTCCACAAAAACAGTGATTTCAAAGTGCTCAATCCAAAGAATGTTTTAACTCTATGAGACGAATACACACATCACAAAGCATTTGCTCTGAAAGCTTCTCTCCAGTTTTCATTGGAAGACATTTCCTTGCTCACCACAAGTCTTTGGGTGCACTTAATATCCCTTCACAGATTCCTCAAAGACAGAGTTTCCAAACTGGGCAACATACAGTAAATTTTAACTCTGTAAAATCAATGCACATATCAGAGAGCAGTTTCTTGGAATGCTTCTTTCTGGGTTTTATTTGAGGATATTTCACATTTTGCCATAGTCTTCAATGCACTCCGAAATATCACATTATTGGTTTTACAGGAACAGTGTTCAAACACTGCCTTATGCGAAAGGAGGTATAACACCCTGAATGGAATGCACACATCACAAAGCAGTTTCTCAGAAAGCTTCTATCCAGTTTTTATCTGAAGAAATTTCCTTTTTCACCATAGGCCTGAATGTGCTCCAGAATGTCCCTTCGCGAATCCGTCCATGACGGTGTTTCAAAATAGTGTAAAAGAAAGAAAGTTTTATCTATGTGAGATGAATAAACATGTATATCACAAAGCAGTTTGACAGAAAGCTTCTTTCCTGTTTTTGTCTGAGGATATTTCCTTTTTCACCATAGTTGTCCATATACTCCCAAATATATCTGGTTAGCTTTTTCTCCAAAAGGGATGCCCCAATTCTCAATGAGAAGAAAGGTGTAACTCTTAGAGTGGAATGCACACGGCACAAAACAACTCCTTGAAAAGCTTCTCTCCAGTTTCTATGTGAAGATATTTCCGTTTTCACCATAAGCCTCAAAGTGCTCCCGAGTAATTCTTAGCTGCCTAAACAAAAACAGTGTTAGAATACTGTTCAATGAAAACAGAAACTTAACTGTGCGAGTGGAATTCACATGACACAGAGCAGTTTCATAGAAAGCTTCCTTCTGGTTTTTATCAGAGGGTATTTCAATTTCTACACATTCTTTAGAGCATTCCCAAATGTCCTTTCTCAGGTTCCACAAAAAGAGTGATTTCAAACTGCTCAATCCAAAAACTGATTTAACTCCATGAGATGAATACACACATCACAAAGTAGTTGCTCAGAAAGCTTCTCTCCAGTTTTCAATGGAAGACATTTCCTTACTCACCACAGGCCCCCGGTCGCCACTAAATGTCCCTTCACAGAATCCTCCAAGCCAGACTTTCCAAACTGGGAAATGTAGAGTAAACTTTAACTCTCTGAAACAAATGCACAAGTCAGAGAGTAGTTTCTTGGAACACTTCTTTCTGGGTTTTACTTGAGGATTGTTAATTTTCCGCCATAGTCTTCAATGCACTCTGAAATATCACTTTTTCGGTTTTTACAGCAACAGTGTTCAAACACAGCCTTATGAGAAAAGAGGTATAACTCCCTGAGTGGAATGCACACATCACAAAGCGGTTTCTAAGAAAGCTTCTCTACACTAATTATCTGAAGATATTTCCATTTTCACCATAGTCCTGAATGTGTTCCTGAATGTCCCTTCACGGATCCATTCATGACAGAGTTTCCAATCTGCATAATGTAAAGGAAGTTTTATCTATGTTAGATGAGCACACATATCACAGATCAGTTTCACAGAACGTTTCTTTCCAGTTTTTGTCTGAGGTTATTTCCTTTTTCACCATAGGCGTCAATATGCTCCCGAATATCCCTTGGTACTTTTTCTCCAAAATGTTTTCCCAATGCTTTATGAGAAGAGAGGTATAACACTCTGAGTGGAATGCACACATCACAAAGTAGTTCCTCAGAAAACTTCTCTCCATTTTCGATACGAAGATATTTCCTTTTTCACTGTAAGCCTGAAAGCGCTCCTGAATATCTCTTCACATGCTAAATATAAACAGTATGAAAACTGATCAATGCAACAGAAGCTTTACTGAGCATGAGGAATTCACACGACACATAGCAGTTTCTCAAAAAGCATCCTTCCTTTTTTTATCTAAGGATATTTAGTTCTCCATATTCTAAAGAGCATTCCCAAATGTCCTCCCTCAGATTCCACAGAAACAGTGATTTCAAACTGCTCAATCCAAAGAATGATTTAACTCTATGAGATGAATACACACATTGCAAAACAGTTGCTCAGAACGTTTCTCTCCAGTTTTCAAAAGAAGACATTCCCTTGCTCTTCATAGACCTCGGGGAGCCACTTAATATCCCTTCACGGATACCTCAAAGACAGAGTTTCCAAACTGGGCAATGTAGAGTAAACTTTAATTCTGTGAAATAAATGCACATATCAGAGAGTAGTCTTGGAACACTTCTTTCTGGGTTTTATTTGAGGAGAGTTCTCTTTTCACCATAGTCTTCAATGCACTACGAAATATCACGTTTTCGGTTTTACAGGAGCAGTGTTGAAACACTGCCTTATGAGAAAAGAGGTATATCTCCCTGAGTGGAATGCACACATCACAAAGCAGTTTCTCAGAAACCTTCTATCCAATTTTTATATGAAGAGATTTCCATTTTCACCATAAGCCTGAATGTGCTCCCAAATGTCCTTTTGTGGATCTGTCCCTGACGGAGTTTCCAAACTGCGTAATATAAGGAAAATTTTATCTATGTGAGATGAATAAACATATCGATCACAAAGCAGTTTCCCAGAAAGCTTCTTTCCCGTTTTTGTCTGAGGATAATTCCTTCTTCACAGTAGCCGTCCGTATACTCCTGCATGCCCCTTGGTAGCTTTTTCTCCAAATAGGATTCCCCAATCCTCTATGAGAAGAAAGGTATAACTCTGTGAGTGGAATGCTCACGTCACAAAGCAGCTCCTCAGAAAACTTCTCTCTAGTGCCTATCTCAAGATATTTCCGTTTTCACCATAAGCCTCAAAGGGCTCCCGAATATCCCTTCGCAGACTAAACACAGTGTGAGAATACTGCTCAGTGAAAAGAGAAACTTAACTGTGTTAGTGGAAATCACATGACCGAGAGCAGTTTCACAAAAAGCTTCCTTCTGGTTTTTATCTGAGGGTATTTCCTTTACAGCATATTCGAAAGACTGTTCCCAAATGTCCTTTCTCAGGTTCCACAGAAACAGTGACTTCAATCTTCTCAATCCAAAGAATGATTTAACTCTATGAGATAATCCACACATCACAAAGCAGTTTCTCAGAAAGCTTCTCTCCAGTTTTCAATGGAAGACATTTCCTTGCCCACCACAGGCCTCCAGGAGCCATTTAACATTCTTTCATAGATTCCTCAAAGACAGAGTTTCCAAACTGGGCAATGTAGAGTCTGCTTTAACTCAGTGAAATAAATGCATACATCAGAGATCAGCTTCTTGGAACCCTTCTTTCTGGGGTTTATTTGAGGATATTTCACTTTTCGCCATAGTCTTCAATTCGCTCCGTAATATCACATTTTCGGTTTTACAGTGACAGTGTTCAAACACTGTCTCAAGAGAGAAGAGGGATAACTCCCTGAGTGGAATGCACACATCACAAAGCAGTTTCTCAGAAAGCTTCTCTCCTGTTTTTATCTGAAGATATTTCAGTTTTCAACATAGGCTTGAATTTGCTCCCGAATGTCTCTTCACGGATCCGTCCATGACAGAGTTTCCAAGCTGCGTAATGTAAAGAAAGCTTTATCTATGTGAGATGAATAAGCATAGCAAAAAGCAGTTTCACAGAATGCTCCTTTCCAATTTTTATCTGAAGATATTTCCTTTTTCACCATAGTCCTGAATGTGCTCCCAAATGTCCCTTCGTGGATCCGTCCATGACAGAGTTTCCAAGGTGCGTAATGTAAAGAAAGCTTTATCTCTGTGACAAGAATGCACGTATCACAGAGCGGTTTCAACAAAAGCTTCTTTCCAGTTTTTTTCTGAGGCTATTTCTCTTTTCTCCATAGGCGTCAATATGCTCCCGGATATCCCTTGGTACCGTTTTCTTCAAAAGGGTTTCCCTGATGCTGTATGAGAAGAGAGGCACACATCACAAAGCTGTTCCTCGGAAAACTTCTCTCCAGTTTCTCTCTGACCATATTTCCTTTTTTACGTTAAGCCTCAAAGCACTCCCAAATATCCCTTTGGACGCTAAAGATAAACAGTTTTAGAAAACTGCTCAATGAACAGAGAAGCTGAGCTGAGTGAGTCGAATTCACATGACACATGGCAGTTTCATATAAAGCTACCTTGTGATTTTTATCTGAGGATATTTCTTTCCCATATTCTAAGAGCATTCCCAAATGTCCTTTGTCAGATTCCACAGAACCAGTGATTTCAAACTGCTCATTCGAAAGAATGGTTTACCTCTATAAGAAGTATACACACATCATAAAACAGTTTCTCAGAAAAATCTTCTCTCCAGTTTTCTTTAGAAGACATATCGTTGCTCACCACAGGCCTCTAGGTGCCGCCAAATAGCCCTTTGCAGATTCCTCAAAGACAGAGTTTCCAAACTGGCAATGTATAGTAAGCTTTAAGTCTGTGAAATGAATGCACATTTCAGAGAGCAGTTTCTTGGAATGCTTCCTTCTCTGTTTTATCTGAGGGTGTTTCACTTTTCACCACAGTCTTCAAAGAGCTCTGAAATGTCACTTTTTCAGTTTTACAGGAACAGTGTTCAAATGCTGGCCTTATGAGAAAAGAGGTATAACTCCCTGCGTGAAATGCACACATCACATAGCAGTTTCTCAGAAAGCTTCTCTCTGGTTTTTATCTGTAGATATTTCGCTTTTCACCATAGTCCTGAATGTGCTCCCGAATGTCACTTCGCAGATCCGTCCATGATGGAGTTTCCAAGTTGCCTAATGTAAAGAAAGCTTTATCTATGTGAGATGAATAAACATAGCAAAAAGCAGATTCACAGAAAGCTTCCTTTCAGCTTTCATCTGAAGATTTTTTCTTTTTTCACCATAGTCCTGAATATGTTCCCGAATGTCCCTTCACGGATCTGTCCATGACAGAGTTTCTAAGTTGCATTATGTATAGAAAGCTTTATCAATGTGAGATGAATACACATATCACAGAGCAGTTTCACAGAAAGCTTCTTTAGAGTTTTTATCTGAGACTCTTTCCCTTTTCACCATAGGTGTCAATATGTTCCCGAATATCCCTTGGTACCTTACTCTCCAAAAGGGTTTTCCCGATGCTGTATGAGAAGAGAGGTATAACACTGTGAGTGGAATGCACACGTCACAAACCAGCTCCTCAGAAAGCTTCTCTCCAGTTTCTATCTAAACATAATTCCTTTTTCACCGTAAGCCTCAAAGCACTCACCAATATCCCTTTGCACACTAAACACAAACAGTGTTAGAAAACTGCACAATAAATAGAGAAGCTTAATTGAGTGAGAGGAATTCACATGACACATAGCAGTTTCACAGAAAGCTTCCTTCTGGTTTTTATCTGAAAGTATTTCGTTCTCCATAATCCAAAGAATGTTCCCACGTGTCCTTCCTCAGATTTCACAGAAACAGTGATTTCAAACTGCTCAATCCAAAGAATGGTTTAACTATATGAGATGAATACACACATCACAAAGTAGTTGCTCAGAAAGCTTCTGTCCAGTTTTCATCGGAATATATTTCCTTGCTCACCACAGGCTTCCAGGTGCCACTTAGTATCCCATTGCAGGATCCTCAAAGACAGACTTACAAACTGGGAAATGTAGAGTAAGCTTTATCTCTCAGAAATGAATGCACATGTCAGAGAGCAGTTTCTTGGAATGCTACTTTCTGGGTTTTATTTCATGATATTTCACTTTTCACCATAGTCTTCCATGAGCTCCTAAATATTATTTTTTTCGGTATTACAGGAACAGTGTTCAAACACTGCCTTATGAGAAAAGAGGTATAACTCCCTGAGTGGAATGCACACATCACAAAGCAGTTTCTCAGAAAGCTTCTATCCAGTTTTTATCTGAAGATATTTCCTATTTCACCATAGGCCTGATTATGCTCCTGAATGTCCCTTCGAGAATCTGTCCATGATGCAGTTTCAAAACTGTGTAATAGAAACAAAGTTTTATCTATGTGAGATGAATAAGTATATCTATCACAAAACAGTTTCACAGAAAGCTTCTTTCCAGTTTTTATCTGATGATATTTCCTTTTTCATCATAGCCGTCCATGTACTCCTGAATGTCCCCTGGTAGCTTTTTCTCCAAAAGGGATTCCCCAATCCTCTAAGAGAAGAAAAGTGTACCCCTATGAGTGGAATGCACACGTCACAAAGCAGCTCCTCGGAAATCTCTCCAGTTTCTAACTGAAGATACTTCCTTTTTCACCATAAGCCTCTAAGCGTTCCTGAGTATGTCTTAGCTGTCTAAACTGAAACACTGTTAGAATACTACTCAATGAAAACAGAGCTTAACTGTGTGAGAGGAATTCACATGACACCGAGAAGTTTCAGAGAAAGCCTCCTTCTGGTTTTTATCGGAGGGTATTTCTTTTTCAGCATCTTCTAAAGAGCGTTCCCAAATGTCCTTTCTCAGGTTCCACAGAAAGAGTGATTTCAAAGTGCTCATTCCAAAGAATGATTTAACTCTATGAGATTAATACACACATCCCAAAGCAGTTACTCAGAAAGATTCTTTAATGTTTTCCACGGAAGACATTTCCTTGCTCACCACAGGTCCCAGGGCGCCACTTAATATTCCTTCGCAGATTCCTCAAAGACAGAGTCTCCAAACTGAGCAATGCATAGTTAGGTTTAACTCTGTGAAATGAATGCATATATCAGAGAGCAGTTTCTTTGATCATTTCTTTCTGAGTTTTATATGAGGATATTTCACTTTTCACCATAGCCTTCAATGCACTCCGAAATATCTGTTTTTCAGGTTTACAGGAATAGTGTTCAAACACTGCCTTATGAGAAAAAAGTATAACTCCCTGAGTGGAATGCACACATCACAATGCAGTTTCTCAGAAAGCTTCTCTCCAGGTTTTATCTGAAGATATTATTTTTTCACCATAGTCCTGAATGTGCTCCCAAATATCACTTCACTGATCCATCCATGACAGTGTTTCCAAGCTGCATAATGTAAAGAAAACTTTATCTAAGATAAGTGAATAAACATAGCAAAAAGCAGATTCTCAGAAAGCTTATTTCCAGTTTTTTTCTGAATATATTTCTTTTTACACCATAGTCCTGAATGAGCTCCCGAATGTCCCTTTGCGGATCTGTCCATGACACAGTTTACAAGTTGCGTAAAGAAAGCTTTATCTGTGTGAGATTAATACACATAGCCCAGAGCAGTTTCACCCAAAGCTTCTTTCCAGTTTTTGTCTGAGGCCATTTCCCTTTTCACCATAGGCATCAATATGCTCCCGGATATCAGTTGGTACCATTTTCTCCAAAGGGGTTTCCCCAATGCTGTATGAGAAGAGAGGTATAAGACTGTGAGTTGGGGGTGGAGCAAGATGGCCGAATAGGAACAGCTCCAGTCTCCAACTCCCAGCGCGAGTGACACAGAAGACCAGTGATTTCTGCATTTTCAACTGAGGTACTGGGTTCATCTCACTAGGGAGTGCCGGACGATCGATGCTGGTCAGCTGCTGCAGCCCGACTAGCGAGACCTGAAGCAGGATGAGGCATCGCCTCACCTGGGAAGCGCAAGGGGGAATGGAATCCCTTTTCCTAGCCAGGGGAACTGAGACACACAACACCTGGAAAATCGGGTAACTCCCACCCCAACACTGCGCTTTAAGCAAACAGGCACACCAGGAGATCATATCCCACACCTGGCCGGGAGGGTCCCACGCCCACGGAGCCTCCCTCATTGCCAGCACAGCAGTCTGCGATATCGCGGCCAGGCAGCAACGAGGCTGGGGGAGGGGCGCCCGCCATTGCTGAGGCTTAAGTAGGTAAACAAAGCTACTGGGAAGCTCGAACTGGGTGGAGCTCACAGCAGCTCAAGGAAACCTGCCTGTCTCTGTAGACTCCACCTCTGGGGACAGGGCACAGTAAAAATAACAAAAACAGCAGAAACCTCTGCAGACGCAAACGACTCTGACAGCTTTGAAGAGAGCAATGGATCTCCCAACATGGAGGTTGAGATCTGAGAAGGGACAGACTCTCTGCTCAAGTGGGTCCCTGACCCCTGAGTAGCCTAACAGGGGAGACATCCACCACTAGGGGCAGTCTGACACCCCACACCTCACAGGGTGGAGTACACCCCTGAGAGGAAGCTTCCAAAACAAGAATCAGACAGGTACACTCGCTGTTCAGAAATATTCTATCTTCTGCAGCCTCTGCTTCTGATACCCAGGCAAACAGGGTCTGGAGTGGACCTCAAGCAATCTCCAACAGACCTACAGCTGAGGGTCCTGACTGTTAGAAGGAAAACTATCAAACAGGAAGGACACCTACACCGAAACCCCATCAGTACATCACCATCATCAAAGACCAGAGGCAGATAAAACCACAAAGATGGGGAAAAAGCAGGGCAGAAAAGCTGGAAATTACAAAAATAAGAGCACATCTCCCCCGGCAAAGGAGCGCAGCTCATCGCCAGCAATGGATCAAAGCTGGACGGAGAATGACTTTGACGAGATGAGAGAAGAAGGTTTCAGTCCATCAAACTTCTCAGAGCTAAAGGAGGAATTACGTACCCAGCACAAAGAAACTAAAAATCTTGGAAAAAAAGTGGAAGAATTGATGGCTAGAGTAATTAATGCAGAGAAGGTCATAAACGAAATGAAAGAGATGAAAACCATGACACGAGAAATACGTGACAAATGCACAAGCTTCAGTAACTGACTCGATCAACTGGAAGAAAGAGTATCAGCGATTGAGGATCAAATGAATGAAATGAAGCGAGAAGAGAAACCAAAAGAACAAGGAAGAAAAAGAAATGAACAAAGCCTGCAAGAAGTATGGGATTATGTAAAAAGACCAAATCTACGTCTGATTGGGGTGCCTGAAAGTGAGGGGGAAGATGGAACCAAGTAGGAAAACACTCTTCAGGATATCATCCAGGAGAACTTCCCCAACCTAGTAGGGCAGGCCAACATTCAAATCCAGGAAATACAGAGAACGCCGCAAAGATACTCCTCGAGAAGAGCAACTCCAAGACACATAATTGCCAGATTCACCAAAGTTGAAATGAAGGAAAAAATCTTAAGGGCAGCCAGAGAGAAAGGTCGGGTTACCCACAAAGGGAAGCCCATCAGACTAACAGCAGATCTCTATGCAGAAACTCTACAAGCCAGAAGAGAGTGGGGGCCAATATTCAACATTCTTAAAGAAAAGAATTTTCAACCCAGAATTTCATATCCAGCCAAAGTAAGTTTCATAAGTGAAGGAGAAATAAAATCCTTTACAGATAAACAAATGCTTAGAGATTTTGTGACCACTAGGCCTACATTACAAGAGACCCTGAAGGAAGCACTAAACATGGAAAGGAACAACCAGTACCAGCCATTGCAAAAACAGGCCAAAATGTAAAGACCATCGAGGCTAGGAAGAAACTGCATCAACTAATGAGCAAAATAACCAGTTAATATCATAATGGCAGGATCAAGTTCACACATAACAATATTAACCTTCAATGTAAATGGACTAAATGCTCCAATTAAAAGACATAGACTGGCAAACTGGATAAAGAGTCAAGACCCATTAGTCTGCTGTATTCAGGAGACCCATCTCACACGCAGAGACATACATAGGCTCAAAATAAAGGGATGGAGGAAGATTTACCAAGCAAATGGAGAACAAAAAAAAGCAGGGGTTGCAATACTAGTCTCTGATAAAACAGACTTTAAACCATCAAAGATCAAAAGAGACCAAGAAGGCCATTACATAATGGTAAAGAGATCAATTCAACAGGAAGAGCTAACTATCCTAAATATATATGCACCCAATACAGGAGCACCCAGATTCATAAAGCAAGTCGTTAGAGATTTACAAAGAGACTTAGACTCCCATACAATAATAATGGGAGAGGTTAACACCCCACTGTCAACATTAGACAGATCAATGAGACAGAAAGTTGACAAGGATATCCAGGAATTGAACTCATCTCTGCAGCAAGCAGACCTAATAGACATCTATAGAACTCTCCACCCCAAATCAACAGAATATACATTCTTCTCAGCACCACATCGTACTTACTCCAAAATTGACCACGTAATTGGAAGTAAAGCACTCCTCAGCAAATGTACAAGAACAGAAATTATAAGAAACTGTCTCTCAGACCACAGTGCAATCAAACTAGAACTCAGGACTAAGAAACTCCATCAAAACCGCTCAACTACATGGAAACTGAATAACCTGCTCCTGAATGACTACTGGGTACATAACGAAATGAAGGCAGAAATAAAGATGTTCTTTGAAACCAATGAGAACAAAGATACAACATACCAGAATCTCTGGGACACATTTAAAGCAGTGTGTAGAGGGAAATTTATAACACTAAATGCCCACAAGAGAAAGCAGGAAAGATCTAAAATTGACATTCTAACATCACAATTAAAAGAACTAGAGAAGCAAGAGCAAACACATTCGAAAGCTAGCAGAAGGCAAGAAATAACTAAGGTCAGAGCAGAACTGAAGGAAATAGAGACACAAAAAACCCTCCAAAAAATCAATGAATCCAGGAGTTGGTTTTTTGAAAAGATCAACAAAATTGACAGACCGCTAGCAAGACTAATAAAGAAGAAAAGAGAGAAGAATCAAATCGACGCAATGAAAAATGATAAAGGGGATATCACCACCGACCCCACAGAAATACAAACTACCATCAGAGAATACTATAAACACCTCTACGCAAATAAACTGGAAAATCTAGAAGAAATGGATAATTTCCTGGACACTTACACTCTTCCAACACTAAACCAGGAAGAAGTTGAATCCCTGAATAGACCAATAGCAGGCTCTGAAATTGAGGCAATTATTAATAGCCTACCAACCAAAAAAAGTCCAGGGCCAGATGGATTCACAGCTGAATTCTACCAGAGGTACAAGGAGGAGTTGGTACCATTCCTTCTGAAACTATTCCAATCAATAGAAAAAGAGGGAATCCTCCCTAACTCATTTTATGAGGCCAACATCATCCTGATACCAAAGCCTGGCAGAGACACAACAAAAAAAGAGAATTTTAGACCAATATCCCTGATGAACATCGATGCAAAAATCCTTAATAAAATACTGGCAAACCGGATTCAGCAACACATCAAAAAGCTTATCCACCATGATCAAGTGGGCTTCATCCCTGGGATGCAAGGCTGGTTGAACATTTGCAAATCAATAAACATAATCCAGCATATAAAGAGAACCAAAGACAAGAACCACATTATTATCTCAATAGATGTAGAAAAGGCTTTTGACAAAATTCAACAGCCCTTCATGCTAAAAACGCTCAATAAATTCGGTATTGATGGAATGTACCTCAAAATAATAAGAGCTATTTATGACAAACCCACAGCCAATATCATACTGAATGGGTAAAAACTGGAAAAATTCCCTTTGAAAAATGGCACAAGACAGGGATGCCCTCTCTCACCACTCCTATTCAACATAGTGTTGGAAGTTCTGGCTAGGGCAATTAGGTAAGAGAAAGAAATCAAGGGTATTCAGTTAGGAAAAGAAGACGTCAAATTGTCCCTCTTTGCAGATGACATGATTGTATATTTTCCCATTGTCTCAGCCCAAATCTCCTTAAGCTGATAAGCAACTTCAGCAAAGTCTCAGGATACAAAATTAATGTGTAAAAATCACAAGCATTCTTATACACCAGTAACAGACAAACAGAGAGCCAAATCAGGAATGAACTTCCATTCACAATTGCTTCAAAGAGAATAAAATACCTAGGAATCCAACTTACAAGGGATGTAAAGGACCTCTTCAAGGAGAACTACAAACCACTGCTCAGTGAAATAAAAGAGGACACAAACAAATGGAAGAACATACCATGCTCATGGATAGGAAGAATCAGTATTGTGAAAATGGCCATACTGCCCAAGGTAATTTATAGATTCAATGCCATCCCCATCAAGCTACCAATGAGTTTCTTCACAGAATTGGAAAAAACTGCTTTAAAGTTCATATGGAACCAAAAAAGAGCCCGCATCTCCAAGACAATCCTAAGTCAAAAGAACAAAGCTGGAGGCATCACGCTACCTGACTTCAAACTATACCACAAGGCTACAGTAACCAAAACAGCATGGTACTGGTACCAAAACAGAGATATAGACCAATGGAACAGAACAGAGCCCTCAGAAATAATACCACACATCTACAGCCATCTGATCTTTGACAAACCTGAGAGAAACAAGAAATGGGGAAAGGATTCCCTATTTAATAAATGGTGCTGGGAAAATTGGCTAGCCATAAGTAGAAAGCTGAAACTGGATCCTTTCCTTACTCCTTATACGAAAATTAATTCAAGATGGATTAGGGACTTAAATGTTAGACCTAATACCATAAAAATCCTAGAGGAAAACCTAGGTAGTACCATTCAGGACATAGGCATGGGAAAAGACTTCATGTCTAAAACACCAAAAGCAACGGCAGCAAAAGCCAAAATTGACAAATGGGATCTAATTAAACTAAAGAGCTTCTGCACAGCAATAGAAACTACCATCAGAGTGAACAGGCAACCTACAGAATGGGAGACAATTTTTGCAATCTACTCATCTGACAAAGGGCTAATATCCAGAACCTACAAAGAACTCAAACAAATTTACAAGAAAAAAACAAACAACCCCATCAAAAAGGGGGCAAAGGATATGAACAGACATTTCTCAAAAGAAGACATTCATACAGCCAACAGGCACATGAAAAAATGCTCATCATCACTGGCCATCAGAGAAATGCAAATCAAAACCACAATGAGATACCATCTCACACCAGTTAGAATGGCGATCATTAAAAAGTCAGGAAACAACAGGTGCTGGAGAGGATGTGGAGAAATAGGAACACTTTTACACTGTTGGTGGGATTGTAAACTAGTTCAACCATTATGGAAAACAGTATGGCGATTCCTCAAGGATCTAGAACTAGAAGTACCATATGACCCAGCCATCCCATTACTGGGTATATACCCAAAGGATTATAAATTATGTTGCTATAAAGATACATGCACATGTATGTTTATTGCGGCACTATTCACAATAGCAAAGACTTGGAATCAACCCAAATGTCCATCAGTGACAGACTGGATTAAGAAAATGTGGCACATATACACCATGCAATACTATGCAGCCATCAAAAAGGATGAGTTTGTGTCCTTTGTAGGGACATGGATGCAGCTGGAAACCATCATTCTTAGCAAACTATCACAAGAACAGAAAACCAAACACCGCATGTTCTCACTCATAGGTGGGAACTGAAAAATGAGATCACTTGGACTCGGGAAGGGGAACATCACACACCGGGGCCTATCATGGGGAGGGGGGAGGGGGGAGGGATTGCATTGGGAGTTATACCTGATGTAAATGACGAGTTGATTGGTGTTGACGAGTTGATGGGTGAAACACACCAACATGGCACAAGTATACATATGTAACAAACCTGCACGTTATGCACATGTACCCTAGAACTTAAAGTATAATAATAACAAATAAATTTAAAAAAAAAAAGACTGTGAGTGGAATGCACACGTCACAAATCATTTCCTCGGAAAGCTTCTCTCCAGTTTGTATCTGAGTATATATCCGTTTTTACCATAACCCTCAAAGTGCTCCTGAATATCCCTTAGCAGACTAAACCCAGTGTTAGAATACTGATCAATGAAAAAAGAACTGAAGTGTGTGAGTGGAATTCACATGACACAGAGGAGTTTCACAGAAAGCTTCCATCTGGTTTTTATCTGAGGGTATTTCTTTTTCAGCATATTCTAAAGAACGTTGCCATATGTCCTTTCTCAAGTTCCACAGAAACAGTGATATCAAATTGCACGATCCAAAGAATGATTTAACTCTATGAGAAGAATACACACATCCCAAAGCAGTTACTCAGAAAGATTCTTTCCAGTCTTCCACGGAAGACGTTTCCTTGCTCACCACAGTCCTCCGCGCGTCACTTAATATCAATTTGCAGATTCCTCAAAGACAGAGTTTCCAAACTAAGCAATGTGGAGCTAGCTTTAACTCTGTGAAATGAATGCACATATTAGAAAGCAGTTTCTTGGAACATTTCCTTCTGGGTTTTATTTCAGGATATTTCACTTTTTGCCATAGTCTTTCATGCGCTCCAAAATATTTTATTTTGTGTTTTACAGGAACAGTGTTCAAACACTGTCTTATAAGTAAAGAAGTATAACTCCCTGAGTGGAATGCACACATCACAAAGCAGTTTCTCAGAAAACTTCTCTCCAGTTTTTATCTGAAGATATCTCCTTTTCCACCGTAGGCCTGAATGTACTACGGAATGTCCCTTCGTGAATCCGTCCATGACGGCACTTCAAAAGTGCATAATAGAAAGACAGTTTTATCTATGTGAGATGAATAAACATATCTATCACAAAGCAGTTTCACAGAAAGCTTTCTTCCAGTTTTTGTCCAAGGATATTTCCTTTTTCACCGTAGCTGTCTATATTCTCCCAAATGTCCCCTGGTAGCTTTTACTCCAAAAGGATTCCCCAATCCTCTTTGAGAGGAAAAGTATAACTCTGTGAGTGGAATGCACACACCACAAAGCTGCTCCTTGGAAGTATCTCCAGTTTCTGTCTAAAGATATCTCCATTTTCAACATAAGCCTCAAAGCACTCCCCTGTATGCCTTAGCTGACTAAACTAAAACAATGTTAGAGTACTGTTCAATGAAAACAGAAGCTTAACTGTGTGAGTGGAATTCACATGGCACAGAGCAGTGTCACAGAAAGCTTCCTTCTGCTTTTTATTGGAGGGTATTTCTTTTTCAGCATATTCTAAAGAGCATTCCCAATTTTCCTTTCTCAGTTTTCACAAAAAGAGTGATTTCAAACTGCTCAATCCAAGGAAAGATTTAACTCTATGAGATGAATACAAACATCACAAAGCAGATGCTCAGAAAGCCTCTCTCCAGTTTTCCTGGGAAGACATTTCCTTGCTCACCACAGACCTCCGGGCGCCACTTAATTTCCCTTCACAGACATCTCAAAGAGGGAGCTTCAAAATGGTCAATGCAAAGTAAGCTTTAACTCTGTGAAATGAACACGCATATCAGAGAGCAGTTTCTTAGAATGCTTCTTTCTGTGTTTTAATTGGGGATATTTCACTTTTCGCCATAGTTAATGCGCTCCGAAATATCACTTTTTCCGTTTTACAGGAACAGTGTTCAAACACTGCCTTATGAGAAAAGATGTATAACTCCCTGAGTGGAATGCACACATCACAAAGCAGTTTCTCAGAAAGCTTCTCTCCGGTTTTACCTGAAGATATTTTCATTTTCACCATAGTCCTGAATGTGCTCCCGAATGTCCCTTTGCGGAACCGTCCATGATAGAGTTTTCAAACTGCATTATATAAAGAAAGTTTTATCTATGTGAGATGAATTAATATATCTATCACAAAGCAGTTTCACAGAAAGTTTCTTTCCAGTTTTTGTTTGAGCATAATTCCTTTTTCACCATAGCCGTCCATATACTCCCAAATGTCCCTTGGTACCCTTTTCTCCAAAAGGGATTCCCCAATCCTCTATGAGAAGAAAGGTATAACTCTGTGAGTGGAATGCACAAGTCACAAAACAACTCCTCGAAAAGCTGCTCTCCAGTTTCTATCTGAAGATATTTCCATTTTCACCATAAACCTCAAAGCGCTCCCAAATATCCCTTCGCAGACTAAACAAAAACAATGGTACAATACTGCTCAATGAAAAGACAAGTTTAACGGTGTGAGGGGAATTCACGTGATTTAGAGCAGTTTCACGGAAAGCTAACTTCTGGGTTTTATCTGAGGGTATTTCTTTTTCAACGTATTCTAAAGAGCATTCCCAAATGTCCCTTCTCAAGTTCCACAGAAACACTGATTTCAAACTGCTCAATCCAAAGAATGATTTACTCTATGAGATGAAAACACAAATCACAGGCAGCTGCTCAGTAAGCTTCTCTACAGTTTTCAACGGAAGACATTTCCTTGCTTACCACAGGCCTCCGGGCTCCACTTAATATTCCCTAGCAGATTCGTGAAAGACAGATTTTGCAAAGTGGGCAATGTAGAGTAAGCTTTCACTCTGTGAAGCGAATGCCCATATCAGAGAGCAATTTCTTGGAACGCTTCTTTCTCGATTTTATTTGGCGATATTTCACTTTTGGCCATATTCTTCAATGCACTCCAAAATATCACTTTTTCGGTTTTACAGGAACAGAGTTCAAATACTGCCTTAGGAGAAAAGAGGTATAATTCCCTGAGTGGAATGGCCACATCACAAAGCAGTTTCTCAGAAAGCTTCTCTCCAGTTTTTATCTGAAGATATTTCCTTTTTCACCATAGGCCTGAATGTGATCATCAATACCCATTTGCAGATCCGTCCATGATGGAATTTGAAAGCTGCGTAATAGAAAGAAAGCTTTATCTGTGTGAGATGAATAAACATAGCAAAAAGAAGATTCACAGAAAGTTTCTATCCAGTTTTTATCTGATTATATTTCCTTTTTCACCATAGTCCTAAATGTGCTCCCAAATGTCCCTTTGCAGATCTGTCCATGACAAAGTTTCCAAGCTGTGTAATGTAAAGAGTGCTTTATCTATGTGACATGAATTCACATATAACAGAGCAGTTTCACAGAAAGCTTCTTTCCAGTTTTTGTCTGAAGCTATTTCCCTTTTCACCATAGGTATCAATATGCTCCCAGATATCCCTTGGTAAATTTTTCCCCAAAGAGGTTTCCCTAATGGTCTATGAGAAGAGAGGTATAACACTGTGAGTGGAATGCACACGTCACTAAGCAGTTCCTTGGAAAGCTTCTCTCCAGTTTCTATCTGAACATATTTCCTTTTTCACCATAAGCCTCAAAGCACTCCCAAATATCCCTTCACACGCTACACATAAACAGTGTTAGAAAATTGCTCAATGAAAAGAGAAGCTTAACTGAGTGAGAGGAATTCACATGACACATAGTAGTTTCACAGAAAGCTTTTGTCTTTTTTTAATCTGAGGATATTTCTTTCTCCATATTCTAAAGAGCATTCTCAAATGTCCTTCCTCAGATTCCACAGAAACCATGATTTCAAACTGCTCAATCAAAAGTATGATTTAACTCTATGAGATGAATACACACATCACAAAGTAGTTGCTCAGAAGTCTTCTCTCCAGTTTTCAACAGAAGACGTTTCCTTGCTCACAAGCCTCTGGGTGCCACTTAATATCCCTTCGCAGATTTCTCAAAGACAGAATTCCCAAACTGGGCAATGTAGAGTAAGCTTTACCTCTGTGAAATGAATGCACATATCTGCAAACAGTTTCTTGGAATGCTTCTTTCTGGGTTTTATTTGAGGATATATCACTTTTCTCCATAGTCCTCAATGCGCTCCAAAATATCACTTTTTCGGTTTTACAGGAACAGTGTTCAAACACTGCCTTAGAAAACAAAAGTGTAACGCTGCGTGATGAATTCACGCATCACAAAGAAATTTCTCAGAAAGCTTCTTTCTAGTTTTTTCCTCAGGATATGTCCTTTTCCATTGGCTTCCATGCACTCCCAAATATCCCTCTCAGACACCACAAAAACTGTGATGCCAAACTGCTCTCTCAATAGAAAAGTTTACCTCTATGAGGTGAATGCACACATCACAAAGGAGTTATCCGAAACTATCTGTCCAGTTTCTACCTGAAGATATTTCCTTCTTCAACATTGGAGTCTCTCCACTCCCAAATATCCCTTTGCATATTCCACAAAAACAGTGTTACCAAACTGCTCAATGAAATGAATGATTTATCTCTATGAGATGAATAGTAACATCAGAAAGTAGTTTCTCAGAAAGCTTATTCCAAATTTTTATCTGAGGATATTTCCTTTTCCACCATAGGCCTCAATGCGCTCCCAAATATCCCTTTGCAGATTCCACGAAAAAAGTGTTAGCAAACTGCTCCATGAAAATAAATGTGTAACTCTGTGAGATGAATTCACAGTTCACAAAGAACTTTCTCAGAAAGCTTCTTTCAAGTTTTTATCTGAGGATCTTTCCTTTGTTAACCTAGTCGTCAATGGGATCCAAAACATCCCTCTCAGACACCAAAAAAACGGTGCCACCAAACAGCTCCAAGAAAAGAATGGTGTAACACTGTAAGAAGAATTTACACATCCCAAAGCTGTTTCTCAGAAAGCTTCTTTCTAGTTTTCATCTGAGGATATTTCCATTTTCACTATATTCCTCAATGCGCTCCTGAATATCCAATTGCAGATTAAACGAAAACAGTATTAGCATATTTCTCAATGAAAATAATTTAGTAACTCTGTGAGATGATTTCACACATAACAAAGCAGTTTCACAGTAAGTTTCTTTTTGGTTTTTACCTGAGGATATTTCCTTTGTCAACAGAGACTTCAATGTGCTCTGAAATATCCTATTGCAGATTCCACGGAAATAGTGTTAGCAAACTGTTGAATAAAAAGAGCAATGTAACTCTGTTAAATGAATTCAGACATTACAAAGCACATTCTCAGAAAGTTTCCTGCTAGTTTTTATCTGAGGATATTTCCTTATTTGCTATAGACTTCAATGTGCTCCCAACTATTCCTTTGCAGATTCCATGAAAACAGTGTTAGCAAACTGCTCCATGAAAAGTAAGGTATAACTCTCTGAGATGAATTCACACATCACAAACAACTTCCTCAGAAAGGTTCTTTCTAGTTTTTATCTGAGGATATTTCCTTTTCCAGCATAGACTTCATGCGCTCCCAAATATCCCTTCTCAGACACCACAAAAACCGTGATGCAAAGTGCTCTCTCAATAGAAACGTTTAGATCTATGAGATGAATGGACACATGACAAAGGAGTTTATCAGAAAGCTTCTCTCCTGTTTTTACCTGAAGATATTTCCTTTTTTGTCATTGGACCCTATGCACCCTCGAATATGCCTTTGCAGATTCCATGAAAACAGTGTTACCAAACTGCTCCATGAAAATCAAGGGGTAACTTTGTGAGATGAATTCACGCATCATAAAGAAGTTTCTCTGAAAGCCTCTTTCTAGTTTTTATCTGAGGATATTTCCTTTGAAACCATAGGCTTCAACTCTCTCTGAAATATCAGATTGCAGATTCCAAGAAAACAGTGTAAGCAAACTGCTCAATGCAAAGGACTGTATAACACTGTGAGATGAATTTACCCACCACAAAGCAGTTTTTCAGGAAGCTTCTTTCTGGTTTTTATCTGAGGATATTTCCTTTTTCTATTTAGGCCACAAGGCGCTCCTAAATATCCTTTGCAGATTCTAGGAAAACAGTGTTAGAAAACTTCTCCATGAAAAGAAAGGTGTAACTCTGTGAGAGGAATTAACACATCATGAAGAAGTTTCTCAGAAAGCTTCTTTCTGGTTTTTAACTGCGGATATTTGCTTTGTAACCAGAGGCTTCAGTGCAATCCAAAATATCCCTTCTCAGATCCACCAAAAACAGTGCTACCAAACTGCTCCATGAAAAGAAAGTGTAACTCTGGGACATCAGTTCAAAAATCACAAAAGAGTTTCTCAGAAATCTTCTTTATAACTTTTATCTAAGATACTTCCTTTGTCACCATAGGCTTCAATGTGATCCAAAATATCCCTTCTCAGATTCCCCAAAAACAGTGTTATCAAACTGCTCTATAAAAGAATTGTATAACTCTATGAGATGTATACACAGAACACAAAGCAGTTTCTCAGAAAGCTTCTTTTTAGTTTTTGTCTAAGGATATTTCCTTTATCACCAGAGGCCTCAATGCACTCCTGAATATCCCTTTGCAGATTTCATGAAAACAGTGTTAGCAAACTGCTCCATGAGAACAACGGTGTAAATCTGTGAGATGAATTAACACATCACAAAGCAGTTTCTCAGAAAGTTTCTTTTTGCTTTTTGCCTGAGAATATTTCCTTTGTCACCATAGTCTTCAATGCACTCCCAAATAGCCTACTGCAAATTCCATGAAAACTGTGGGTTAGCAAACTGCCTCAAGAAAGGAAGAGCGTAACTCTGTGAGATGAATTCACACATCACAAAGAAGTTTCTCAGAGAGCTTCTTTGTAGTTTTGAACTGAGGTTATTTCCTTTGTCACCAAAGTCTTCAATGCAACCTAAAATATCCCTTTTCAGACTCCCCAAAAATAGTGCTACAAAACTGTTCCATGAAAAGAATGGTGTAACTCTGTGAGATGAATTCACATACCACAAAGATGTTTCTCAGAAAGCTTCTTTCTAGTTTTTATCTGAGGGTATTTTATTTTTCACAATAGGCCTCAATGCACTCCCAAATATCCATTTGCGGTTACGTGAAAATGGTGTTAGCAAACTCTGCCATGAAAAAAATCATGTAACTTTGTGAAATAAATTCATGTATCACAAGGAAGTTTCTCAGAAAGCTTATTTCTAGTTTTTATCTCAGGATAATACCTTTCTCACACTAGGCTTCAATGTGATTCAATCTGCTTCTGGCATTAACCAAAAATATTGCTACCAATCTACTCCATGAAAAGAAATGTGGAAATCTGTTGGATGAATTCACACATCACAAAGCAGTTTCTTAGAAAGCTTCTTTTTGGTTTTTGTTGAAGCATATTTCCTTTGTCACCATAAGCTTCAATGCTCTGCAAAATATCCCATTGCAGATTTCAATGAAACAGTGTTAACAAACTGGTCAATCAAAAGAACAGTGTAACTCTGTGAGTTGAATGCACACATCACAAAGGAATTTCTCAGAAAGCTTCTCTCTAGTTTTTACCTGAAGATATTTCCTTTTTGCCATTGGACTCTATGGGATCCCAAATATCCCTTTGCAGATTCCACAAAAACAATTTTACCAAACTGCTCAATGAAAAGAAAGGTGTAACTTTGTGAGAAAATTCACCCATCACAAAGCAGTTTCTCAGAAAGCCTCTTTCTAGTTTAAATCTGAGGATATTTCCTTTTTCACCATAGGCTTCAAAGTGCTCCTGAATATCTCCTCTCACATAACACAAAAACAGTGCTGCTGAGCTGCTAAATAAACAAATAGTTCAAACTCTATGAGATGAATACACACATCACAAAACTGTTTCACTAAAAGCTTCTCTCCAGTTTTTATCTGAAGTTTTTCTGTTTTCACCATAGGCCTCTGGGAGCTCCTGAATATCTCCTTGCAGATTCCACAAAAACAGCGCTACAAAACTACTGAAAGAAAAAAAAGGTGTTACTCAGTGTGATGAATTCACCCATCACAAAGAAATTTCTCAGAAGACTTATTTCTAGTTTTTTTCTCAGGATAGTTATTTTTCCACAATCGGCATCCATGCACTCCCAAATATTCCTTCTAAGACACTACCAAGACAGTGCTACCAAACTGATCCATGAAAAGAATCATGTAACTGTGTGAGATGAATTAACATATTACAAAGCAGTTCCTCAGAAAGCTTCTTTCTAGTTTTTATATGAAGATATTTCCTTTTTCACTGTAGGCCTCAATGCACTCTGGAATACAACATTGCAGATTCCGTGAAAACAGTGTCAGCAAACTTCTCCATGACAAGGTAGGTGTAACTCTGTGAGATGAATTCAACATCACAAAGCAGTTTCTCAGAAAGCATCTTTCTAGTTTAAATCTGAGGATATTTCCTATGTCACCATAAGCTTCAATTCGATCCAAAATATCCCATTGCAGGTTCCAAGAAAACAGTGTTAGCAATCTGCTCAACGAAAACAACAGTGTAACACTGTGTGATGAATTCACACATCACAAAATAATTTCTCAGAAAGCTTCTTTTTGGTTTTTCTCTGAGGATATTTCCTATGTCACCATAAGTTTCAATTCGCACCCAAAAATCCAATTGCAGATTCCATGAACACAGTGTTATCTAATAGCTCAGTGAAAAGAATGGTGTAACTCTGTGAGATGAAATCACACATCACTAAGCAGTTTCTCCGAAAGCCTCTTTCTAGTTTTTACCTGAGGATATTTCCTTTTTCACTATAGACCTCAATGCCCTCTCAAATATCCCTTTGCTGATTCCACGAAAATAGTGTTAGCAAACTGCTCCATGAAAAGAACAGTGTAAGTCTGTGAGATGAATTCACACATCACAAAGAAGTTTCTGAGAAAGCTTCTTTCTAGTTTTTATCTGAGTATATTCCCTTATTCACCCTAAGCCTCCATGTGCTACCAAATAATCTTTTGCAGATTCCACGAAAACAGTGTTAGAAAACAGCTCCATGAAAAGCAAGTTGTAACTCTGTGAGATGAATTCAACCATTCCAAAGAACTTTCTCAGAAACCTACTTTCTAGTTTTTATCTGAGGATATTTCCTTTGTCACCATGGGCTAAAACACAATCCAAAATTTCCCTTCTCAGCTTCCTCAAAAACTGTTACCAAACTGCTCAGTGTAACTGTGTGAGATGCATTCAGAAATCGTATAGCAGTTTCACACAAAGCTTCTTTCTGGTTTTTGTCTGAGGATATTTCTGTTGTCACCATAAGCTTCAATTCTCTCCAAAATATCCCATTGTGGATTCCACGAAAAAAGTGTTAGCAAACTTCTCAATGAAAAGAACAGTGTAACTCTGTGAGATGAATTCACATATCACAAAGCAGTTTCACAGAAAGCTTCTTTTTGGTTTTTATCTGAGGGTATTTATTTGTTACCACAGGCTTCAATGTGCTCCAAAATATCCTATTGCAGATTCCACTAAACAGTGTTATCAAACTGCTCAATGAAAAGAATGTTGTAACTCTGCAAGATGAATTTGCACATCAGAACGCAGTTTCTCAGAAAGCCTCTTTCCCATTTTTATCTGAGGATATGTCCTATTTCAAAATAGCCCTCGATGCACTCCCAAAATATCCCTTTGCAGATTCCAGGAAAACAGTGCTATCAAACTGCTCCATGAAAGGAAGTTGTTTCTCTGTGAGATGAATTATCATATCAGAAAGCAGGTTCTCAGAAATCTTCTTACTAGTTTTTATATCAGGGTGTTTTCTTTGTCATCAAAAGCTTCAAAAACAGTGTTAGCAAAATACTCAATGAAAAAAACAGTGTAACTGTGTGAGATGAATTCACACATCACAAATCAGTTTCTCAGAATGTTCTTTATGCTTTTTATTTTAGGATACTTCTTTTGTCACCATAGGCTTCAATGCCATCCAAAATATCCCTTCTCAGATTCCCCAAAAGCAGTCCTACCAAACTGATCCATGAAAAGATTGGTGTAACTCTGTGAGATGAGTTAACACATCACAAAATGATTTCTGAGAAAGATTCTTTCTAGTTTTTATATGAGGGTATTTCCTTTGTCAACATAAGCTTAAAATGCGCTCTGAAATATCCTATTGTGGATTCCAAGAAAGCAATATAATCAAGCTGCTCAATGCAAAGAACACTGTAACTCTGTGAGATGAATTCACACATCACAAATAGTTTTCTTAGAAAGCTTCCATCTATTTTTTATCTGAGGATTTTTCCTTTGTCACTGTAGGCTGCAATGTGATCCAAAATATCCCTTCTGAGATTCCCCAAAAACAGTGCTAAAAAAACTGCTCCATGAAAACAAAGGTGTAACACTGTGAGATGAATTCAGAAATCAGAAAGTAGTTTCTCAGAAAGCTTCTTTATATTTTTTGTCCGAGGATATTTCCTTTGTCACTATAAGCTTCAATGAGCTTCAAAACATCTCATTGCGGATTCCAAGAAAACAGTGTTAACAAACTGGACAATGAAAAGAAGAGTGCAACTTTGAGGTGAATTCATGCATCACAAAGCAGTTTCTCACAAGGCTTCTTTTTGGTTTTTATCTGAGGATATATCCTTTGTCACCATTGGCTTCAATAAGCTCCCAAATATAATATTGCAGATGCCACGAAAACAGTGTTATCAAACTGCTCAATGAAAACAATGGTGTAACTCTGTGAGATGAATTTACAGATCACAAAGCAGTTTTTCAGAAAGCTTTGTTCTAGTTTTTATCTTAGGATATTTCCTTTTTCACTAAAGGAAACAATGTGCTTCCAAATATCCCTTTGAAGATTCCACAAAAACAGTGCTAGCAAACTGCTCCATGAAAGAAAGGTGTAGTTCTGTGAGATGAATTGACACAACACAAAGAAGTTTCTCAGAATTCTTCTTTCTAGTATTTATCTGAGGATATTTACTTTTTCACTACAGGCCTGAAGGTACTTGGAAATATCGGTTTGCCATTTGCAAGAAAACAGTGTTAGCAAACTGCTCCATGAAAAGAAAGGTGTAACTCTGTGAGATAAATTCACACATGACAAAGTTCTTTCTCAGAAAGCTGCTTCAAAGTTTTTATCTGAGGATATATTCTTTGTCACCACAGGCTTCAATGTGTTCAAAAATATCAATTCTGAGATTCCCCAAAAACAGTGCTACCAAACTTCTCCATAAGAAGTGTCATGTAACTCTGTGAGATGAATTATCACAACACAAACTGGTTTCTCAGAAAGTTTCTTTTTTGTTTTTAATAAGGGCATTTTCTTTTTCATCAGAAGCTTCAATGCACTCTAAAATATCCCATTGCAGATTCCTAGAAAAAAATGTTAGCACACTGCTCAATGAAAAGTAGACTGTAACTCTGTGAGATGAATTCACACATCACAAAGCAGTTTCTCAGAAATATTTTTTTTGGTTTTTATTTGAGGATATTTCATTTGTGACCATAGGCTTCAATACAATCCAAAATATCCCTTCTCAGATTCCCCAGAAACAGTGCCACGAAACTGATCCATGAAAAGAATAGTGTAACACTGTGGAATGAATTATCTCCTCACAAAATAGTTTCTCAGAAAGCTTCTTTCTAGTTTTTATATGAAAGTATTTCCTTTGTCACCATAAGCTAAAATTGCGCTCTGAAATATCCCATTGTAGATTCCAAGAAAACAGGGTTAGCAAACTGCTCAATGAAAAGAACAGTCTAACTGTGTGAGATGAATTCACACATCAGAGAACAGTTTCTCAGAAGATATCTTTTTGGTTTTTATCTGAGGATATATCATTTTTAACCATAGGCTTCAATACGCTCTCAAATATCTTATTGCAGATTCAACAAAAACAGTGTTATCAAACTGATCAGGGAAAACAATGGTGTAACTCTGTGAGATGAATTGACACATCACAAAGCAGTTTCTCAGAAAACTTCTTCCTAGTTTTTATCTGGGGATATTTCCTTTTTCATTGTAGGCCTTAATGTACTTCCAAATATCCCTTTGCAGTTTTCACTAACACAGTGTTAGCAAACTGCTCCATGTAAGAAAGGTGTAGATCTCTGAGATGAATTCACACAAACTGAAGAACTTTCTCAGAATGTTTCTTTCTGGTTTTATCTGAGGATATTTCCTTTTTCACTATAGACCTCAATGTGCTCCCAAATATCCATTTGCAATGTCCACAAAAACAGTGTTGCCAAACTGCTCCATGAAAAAAAAGGTGTAGCTATGTGAGATGAATTAACACATCATAGAAAACTTTATCAGAAATCTGCTTTCTAGTTTTTATCTGAGGATATTTCCTTTGTCACAATACACTTCAATACGATTCAAAATATCACTTTTGGGATACCACAAAAACAGTGCTACCAACCTGCTCCATGAAAAGTATCATGTAACTCTTTGAGATGAATTAACACATCACAAAGTGGTTTCTCTGAAAGCTTCTTTATGGTTTTTATATGAGGGTATTTCCTTTGTCACCATAAGCTTCAAAGCACTCCGAAATATCCCATTGCAGATTCCAAGAAGACAGTGTTAGCAAACTTATCAATAGAAAGAACAGTGTAACTCTGTGAGGTGATTTCACACATCACAAAGCAGTTTCTCAGAAAGTTCTTTTTGGTTTTTATTTGTGGATATTTCCTTTGCCACCATAGGCGTCAATGAGATCCCAAATATCCCTTCTCAAATTCCCCAAAAACAGTACTACCAAACTTATCCATGAAGACTCTTGTAACTCTGTGAGATTAACACTTCACAAAATGGTTTCTCAGAAATGTTCTTTCTAGTTTTCATACGAGGATATTTCCTTTGTCACCATAGCCTTAAAATGCGCTCCGAAATATCCCATTGCACATTCCAAGAACACAGTTAGCAAACTGCACAATGAAAAAACAGTGTAACTCTGTGAGATGAATTCTCACATCACCAATAATTTTCTTAGAAAGCTTCCTTCTAGTATTTATCTGAGGATATTTCCTTTGTCACCATAGGCTTAAATGCAATCCAAAATATCCCTCCTCAGATTCCACAAAAACAGTGCTATCAAACTCCTCCAAGAAAAGAAAGGTGTAATTTTGTGAGATAAATTCACAAATCAGGAAGCAGTTTCTCAGAAAGCTTCTTTCTAGTTTTTGTCTGAGGATATTTTCTTTGTCACCATAAGCTTCAATGCTCTCCAAAACATGCCATTGCTGATACCAAGAAAACAGTGTTAGAAAACTGCTCATTGAAAAGCACAGCATAACTCTGTGAGATGAATTCACACATCACAAAGCAGTTTCTCAGAAGGTTTCTTTTTGGTTTTTATCTGAGGATATATCCTTTGTCACCATGGGATTCAATACACTCCCATATATCCTATTGCAAAGTCCAGGAAAACACTGTTATCAAAATGCTCAATGAAAAGAACAGTGTAATTCTGTGAAATGAATTTACACATCACAAATCACAAAGCAGTTTCTCAAAAAGCTTCTTTCTAGTTTTTATCTGAGGATATTTCCATTTTCACTATAGGCCTCAATGTGCTTCCAAATATTCCTTTGCAGTTTCCACGAAAACAGTGTTAGCAAACTGCTTCATGAAAGAAAGGTGTAGCTCTGTTAGATGAATTCACACAACACAAGGAACTTTCTCAGAAAGTTTCTTTCTATTTTTTATCTGAAGATATTTCCTTTTTCACTCTAGGCCTGAAGGTGCTTGCAAATACCCCTTTGCAGTTTCCAGCAAAACAGTGTTAGCAAACTACTGAATGAAAAGTACAGTGTAACTCTGTGAGATGAATTCACACATCACACAGAACTTTCTCAGAAAGCTTCCTTCTAGTTTTTATCTGAGGATATTTTCTTTGTCACTCTAGGCTTCAATGTGATCCATAATAACTCTTCTAAGATTCCCCAAAAGAGGTGCTATCAAACTGCTTCATGAAGAGAATCTTGTAAATCTGGGAGATGATTTTACATATCAAAAAACAGTTCCTCAGGAAGGCTTTTTTCCTTTGTCTGTGGACATTTCATTGTTGCCCTAAGCTTCAATCTGCTATGAAATAACCCATTGCAGATTACACAACAACAAAGTTAGGCAACTGCTCAATGAAAAGAAGAGTGTAGCCATCTGCTACATGAAAAGAATCTGGTATCTACGTGAGATGAATTAACACAACACAAAGCAATTTCTCAGAAAGCTTTCTAGTTTTTATATGAGGGCATTTCCTTTGTCATCATAAGCTTCAATGCGCTCTGAAATATCCCACTGTAGATTACATGAATACAGTGCTAGCAAACTGCTAAATGAGTAGAACAGGGTAAATCTGTGAGATGAATTCACATATCACAAAGAAGTCTGTCAGAAAGTTTCTTTCTAGTTTTTGTCTGAGAATATTACCTTATCACCATAGGCTTCAATGCGATCCAAAGTATCCCTTCTCAGATACCCCAAAAACAGTGCTACCAAACTAATCCATGCAAAGAATCGTGAAACTCAGTGAGAAGAATTCACAAATCAAAAAGCAGTTTCTCAGAAAGCTTCTTTCCAGTTTTTATCTGAGGATATTTCCTTTGTTACCATAAGCTTCAATGTGCTCCGAAATATCCCAGTGCAGATTCCAAGTAAATAGTGTTAGCAAACTACTCAATGAAAAGAATGGTGTAACTTTGTGAGATGAATTCTCACGTCACAAAGCAGTTTCTCAGAATGTTTCTTTCTCGTTTTTATCTGGGGGTATTTCCTTTATTACTATAGGTCTCAATGCACTCCCAAATATCCCTTTGCGGAATCCACAAAAACAGTGTTAGCAAATTTCTCAACGAAAAGAACAGTGTAACTCTGTGAGATTAATTCACACATCACAGAGCAGTTTCTCAGAAAGCTTCTTTCTAGTTTTAATCTGTGGGTATTTCCTTTGTCAGCGAATGCCACATTGCACTCCCAAATATCCCTTTGCAGATTCCACAAAAAGAGTGTGAGTAAACCTCTCCATGAAAAGAAAGGTTTAACTCTGTAAGATGAATTCACACATCACAAGAAGTTCCTCAGAAATCTTCTTTCTAGTTTTTATCTGAGGATATTTATTTTGTCACCATAGACTTCAATGCAATCCAAAATATCCCTTCTCAGATTCCCCAAAAACAGTGCTACCAAACTGATCCATGAAAAGAATCCTGAAACTCTGTGAGACGAATTCACAAATCACAAAGCAGTTTCTAGGAAAGCTTCTTTCTCGTTACTCTTTGAGGATTTCCTTTGTCACCATAAGCTACAATGCACTCTGAAATGTCCCAGTGCAGATTTCAAGAAAACAGTTTTGGCAAACTGCTCAATGAAAAGAACAGTGTAGCTCTGTGAGATGAATTCACACATCACAAAGCCGTTTCCCAGAAATCTTCTTTCTGGTTTATATCTGATGATATTTCCTTTTCCAACATAGGCCTTAATGCACAACCAAATATCCCCTTGCATCTTCCATGTAAACAGTGTTACCAAACAACTCCATGGAAAGAAAAGTGTAACTCTGTGAGATGAATTGAAAAATCACAAAGAAGTTTCTCAGAAAGCTTTTTTCTAGTTCTTATCTGAGGATATTTCCTATGACACCATAGGCTTCCATGCGATCCAAAATATCCCTTCTGAGATTCACCAAAAACAGGGCTACCAAACTACTCCATGAAAGGTAATGTGTAATACTGTGAGATGAACTCACAAATCAAAAAGCAGTTTCTCAGAAAACTTGTTTTTGGTTTTTATCTGAGGATATGTCCTTTGTTGCCATATGCTTCAATGCGCTCCCAAATATCCTATTGCATATTCCATGAAAACAGTGTTTTCAAACAGATCAATGAGAAGAACAGTGTAACTCTATGAGATGAATTGCCACATCACAAAGCAGTTTCTCATAAAGTTCTTTCTAGTTTTTATCTGTGGATAAATAATTTTTCACTATAGGCCTCAATGTGCTCCCAAATATCCCTTTGCAAATTCCACAAATACAGTGTTAGCAAATGGCTCCATGAAAAGAAAGGTGTAACTCTGTGAGATGAATTCACACAGCACAAAGAACTTTCTCAGAAAGATTCCTTCTAGTTTTAATCTGAGGATATTTACTTTGTTTCATAGGTTTCAATTCGATCCAAAATATCCCTTCTCAGATTCCACAAAAACAGTGCTACCAAACTGTTCCAAGAAAGGAATCGTGTAACACTGTGAGATGAATTAACACATCAGAGAGCATTTCCTCAGAAAGCTTCTTCTAGTTTTTATATGAGGATATTTCCTTTGTCACCAAAAGCTTCAATGTGCTCCAAAATATCCCTTTGCAGATTCCACGAAAACTATTTTCCCAAACTGCTCAATCAGAAGTACTGTGTAACTCGTTGAGATGAATTAATATATGACAAAACCGTTTCTCAGAAAACTTCTTTCTAGTTTTTATCTGAGGATATTTCCTTTTGCACCATAGGCCTCAATGCACTCCCAAATATCCCTTTTCAGATTCCACGAAAACACTGTTAGCAAACTGCAACATGGAAAGTAATGTGTAACTCTGTGAAGTGAATTCACATATCACAAAGAAGTTTCTCAGAAAGCTTCTCTCTGGTTTTTATCCGAGGAAATATCCTTTGTCACTGTATGCTACAAGACCTTCAAAATATCCTTTCACAGATTCCCCCAAACAGTGCTACAAAACTGCTCCATGAAAAAAAAGGTGTAGCTCTGTGGGATGAATTCAAAAATCAAAAAGCATATTCTCAGGAAGTTTCTTTCTACTTTTTGTCTGAGGATATTTCCTTTGTCACCTTAAGGTTCAATGCGCTCTGAAATATCCAATTGCAGATTACAAGAAAACAGTGTTAGCAAACTGCTGAATGAAAACAACATTGTAACTCTCTGAGATGAATTCACACATCACAAAGCAGTTTTTGAGAAAGCTTCTTTCTAGTTTTTATGTGAGGATATTTCCTTTTTTACCACAGGACCCAATGAGCTCCCAAATACCTCTTTAGACATTCCACAAAAGCAGAGTTAGCAAACTGCTCCATGAAAAAAAAAGGTGTAACTCTGTGAGATGAATTAACACATCATAAAGAACTTTCTCAGAAAGTTTCTTTCTACTTTTATCTGAGGATATTTCCTTTGTCACCATAGGCTTCAAAGCAATAAAAAATATCCCTTCTCTGATTCCCAAAAAACAGTGCTACCAAAGTGAACCATGAAATGAATTCTGTAACTCTGTGAGATTAATTAACAGATCATAAAGTGGTTTCTCAGAAAGAATTATTCAAGTTTTTATATGAGGATGTTTACTTTGTTACCACAATCTCCAATGAACTCCAAATTATCACATTGCAAATTCCAGGAAAACAGTGTCGACAAACTCCTCAATGAAAAGAACTATGTAACTATTTGACATGAATTCACACATTACAAAGCAGTTTCTCAGAAAGCTTCTTTCTAGTTTTTGTCTGAGGATATTTCCTTTTCACCACAGGCCTCACTGTGCTCGCACATATCCCTTTCCAGATTTTACGAATACAGTGTTAGGAAACAGCTCCATGAAAAGAAAAGTGTAAATTTGTGAAATGAATTCACACATCACAAAGAAGTTTCTCAGAAAACCTCTTTTTGGTTTTTGTCTGAGGATATTTCCTTTGTCACCATATTCTTCAATGCGCTCCCAAACATCCTATTGCAGATTCCACTAAAATAATTTCAGCAAACTGCTTCAAGAAAAGAATCGTGCTACTCTGTGAGATGAATGCACACATCACAAAGCAGTTTCTCAGAAAGCTTCTTTCTAGTTTTTATTGTGGATATTTCCTTTTTCACCATTGGCTTCAATGCAATCAAAAATATCCCTTCTCAGATTCCCTGAAAACAGTACTACTATACTGCTCCATGAAAAAATATGGTGTAACTCTTTGAGAAGAATTCACAAATCTCAAAGCAATTTCTCAGAAAGATTCTTTCTAGTTTTTATCTGAGAATATTTCCTTTTTCACTGTAGGCCTCAATGAGCTCTCAAATATCCCTTTGCTGATTAGATGCAAACAGTGTTAGCAAACTTTTCAATGAAAAGAAACTAATAACTCTCTGAGATGAAATCACACATCACAAAGCAGTTTCACAGAAGGCTTTTTTATGGTTTTCATCTGGGGATAGTTCCTTTGTCACCATAAGCTTCAATGTAATCCAAAATATCCTATTGCAGATTCCACGAAAAGAGTGTTAGCAAACTGCTCAGTGAAAAGAACACTGTAACTCTGTGAGATGAATTCATACATTACAAAGTATATTCTCAGAAAATTCTTTTGGATTTTTATCTGTGGATATTAACTTTGTCACCATAGGTATCAATAGGATTAAAAATATCCCTTCTCAGTTTCCCCAAAAACAGGACTACCAAACTGATCCATGAAAAGAATCGTGTAACTCTGTGAGATGAATTAACCCATCACAAAATGGTTTCTCAGAAAGCTTCTTTCCAATTTTTATATGAGGGTATTTCCTTTCTCACCATAAGCTTAAAATGCACTACAAAATATCCCATTGCAGATTCCAACAAAACAATGTTATCAAACTGATCAATGAAAAGAACAGTGTAACTGTTTGACATGAATTCACACATCACAAAAATTTTCTTAGAAAACTTCTTTCTAGTTTTTATCTAAGGATATTTCCTGTGTCACCATAGGCTTCAATGGGATCCAAAATATCCCTTCTCAGACTCCCCAAAAACAGTGCTGCCAAACTGCTCTAAGAAAGGAAAGGTGTAACTCTGTGAGATGAATTCAAAAATCAGAAAGCAGTTTCTCAGAAAGTGTCTTTCTAGTTTTTGTCAGAGGATATTTCCTTTGTCAATATAAGCTTCAATGCACTCTGAAACATCCCATTGTGGATTCCAAGAAAATGGTGTTAGCAAACTGCTCAATGAAAAGAACGTTGTAACTCTGTGAGATGAATTCACACATCACAAAGAACTTTCTCAGAAATCTTCTTTCTAGTTTTAATCTGAGGATATTTTCTTTGTCACCATACGATACAGTGAAATCCAAAATATCCCTTCTGAGATACCCCAAAAACAGTGCCACCTAACTCCTCCATGAAAAGTATCATGTAACTCTGTGAGATGAATTAACACATCATAAAACAGTTTCTCAGGAAGCTTCTTTCTAATTTTTATCTGAGGATATTTACTTTCTCACTATATGCCTCAATGCGCTCTGAAATATCCCTTTGTAGATTCCACAATAATAGTGTTAACATACTGCTCAGTGAAAAGAAAGGTGTAAATCGGTGAGTTGAATTCACACATCACAAAGAAGCCTCTCAGAAAGCTGATTTCTGCTTTTCATCTGAGGATATTCCCTTTGTTACCATAGGGGTCAATGCGATCCAAAATATCCATTCTCAGATTCCCCTAAAACAGTGCTATCAACTGATGCATGAAATGAATTGTGTACCTCTGTGAGTTGAATTCACGAATCACAAAGCAGTTTCTCTCAAAGTTTCTTTCTCATTTTTGTCTGAGTATATTTCCTTTGTCACCATAAGCTTCAACATGCTCCAAAATATCACATTTCAGATATCAAGAAAACAGTATTAGTAAACTGCTCAATGAAAAGAACAGCGTAAATCTGTAGTTAAATTCACACATCACAAAGCAGTTTCTCAGAAAATTTCTTTCTACTTATTATCTGAGGATATTTTCTTTTTTCCTACAGGTCTCAATGCGCTCCCAAATATCCCTTTGCAGATTCCATGAGAACAGTGCTACCAATATGATAAGAAAAGTGTTACTCTGTGAGATGAATTCAGAAATCAGAAAGCAGTTTCTTGGAACGTTTCTTTCTGGTTTCTGTCTGAGGATATCTCCTTTGTCACCATAAGCTTCAATGTGCTCTGAAATATCACATTGCAGATTACAAGAAAACAACATTAGCAAACTACACAATGAAAAGAGCAGTGTAACTCTGTGAGATGAATTCACAGATCACAAAGCAGTTACTCAGAAGGCTTCTTTCTGGTTTTTATCTGAGGATATATTCTATTTCACCATAGGCTTCAATGTGCTCCCTAATGTCTTGTTGCAGATTCCACGAAAACAGTGTTATTAAACTGCTGAATGAAAATAGCAGTGTAACTCTGTTAGATAAATTTACACATCACAAAGCAGGTTCTCAGAGAGCTTCTTTCTAGTTTTTATCTGAGGATATTTCCTTTTTCACTATAGGCCTCAATATGCTCCAAAACATCCTATTACAGATTCCACGAAAACTGTGTTAGCAAAGTGATCCAGGAAAGAAAGGTGTAGCTCTGAGAGATGAATTCACATAACACAAAGAACTTTCTCAGAAAGCTTCCTTCTAGTATTGATCTGAGGATATATCCTTTGTCACCATAGGCTTCAATGCAATCAAAAATATCCCTTCTTAGATTCCCCAAAACCAGGGATACCAAACTGCTCCATGAAAAGAATATTTTATCTCTGTGAGATGAATTACCACATCACAAAGCGGTTTCTCAGGAAGCATCTTTCTCGTTTTTATCTGAGGATATTCCCTTTTTCTCTACAGGCCTCAATGTGCTCTGAAATATCCCTTTGTAGATTCTACAAAAACAGTGTTAGCAGACTGCTCCATGAAAAGAAAGGTGCAAATCAGTGAGACGAATTCACAAATCACAACGAAATTTCTCAGAAAGCTCCTTTTTAGATTTTATCTGAGGATACTCCCTTTGTCACCATAGGCATCAATGGGATCCAAACTATCCCTTCTAAGATTCCCCAAAAAAGGTGCTACCAAACTGCTCCATGAAGAGAATCTTGTAAATCTGTGAGATGAATTCACAGACCAAAAAACAGTTTCTCAGAAAGCTTCTTTTTCCTTTGTCTGTGGACATTTCATTGTCACCCTAAGCTTCAATCCACTATGAAATAACCCATTGCAGGTTCCACAACAACAGAGTTAGACAACTGCTCAATGAAAAGAACAATGTAACTCTGTGAGATGAATTCAAACATCACACACCGGTTTATCAGAAAGTTCCTTTATAGTTTTATCTGATGATATTTCCTTTTTCACCATGGGCCTCATTGCACTCCCAAATGTCCTTTTGGAGATTCCACGAAAACATTTGTAGCAAACTGCTCCATGAAAAGAAAGGTGCACCCCTGTGAGATGAATTCACACATCACAAAGAACTTTCTCAGAAAGCTTCTTTCTATTTTTTATCTAAGAACGTGTCCTTTGTCACCATTGGCTTCATGGCGATCCAAAATATCCTTCCTCAGATTCCCCAAAAACAGAGCTAGCAAACTGATCCATGAATGGAATCGTGTAACCTTGTGACATGAATTTACAAATCACAAAGCAGTTTCTCAGAAAGATTCTTTTTAGTTATTGTCTGTGGAAATTTCCTTTATCACCATAAGCTTCAAAGCACTCTGAAATATTCCTTTGCAGATTACATGAAAAGAGTGTTAGCAAACTGCTCCATGAAAAGAAAGGTGCAACACTGTGAGATGAATTCACACATCACAAATAACTCTCTCAGAAAGCATCTTTCTAGTTTTTATCTAAGGATGTTTGCTTTGTCACCATTGGCTTCAATGTGATGCAAAATATCCTTCCTCAGATCCCTCAAAAACACTGCTAGCAAACTGATCCATGAAGGGCATCATGTAACCCTGTGAGATGAATTCACACATCAGAAAGCAGTCTCTCAGAAAGCTTCTTTCTAATTTTTATATTAGGATATTTCCTTTGTCTCTATAGTGTTAATGCGCTCTGAAATATCAGATTGTTGATTCCAAGAAAACAGTGTAAGCAAACTTCCCAATGCAAAGAACAGTGTATCTCTTGGAGATAAATTCACACATCACAAAACTGTTTCTCAGAAAGCTTGTTTCTAGTTTTTATCTGAAGATATTTCCTTTATACCATATTCCTCAATGCACTCTGAAATATCCCACCACAGATGCCACGAAAAAAGGGTTAGCAATCTTCTCAATGAAAATATCAGTGTAACTCTGTGAGAAGAATTCACACATCAAAAAGAAGTTACTCAGAAAGATTATTTCTAGTTTTTAAATGAGGATATTTCCTTCATCTCTGTAAGCTTCAATGCACTCCAAAATATCAGATTGCAGATTCCAAGAAAACAGTGTAAGCAAACTGCTCAATGCAAAGAACAGTGTAACTCTGAGATGAATTCACACATCACATAGTTGTTTCTCAGAAAGCTTGTTTCTAGTTTTTGTCTGAGGATATTTCCCTTTTCACCATATTCCTCAATGCAGTCTGTAATATCACATCACATTCCAGGAAAAATGTTTTAGAAAACTTCTCAATGAAAATATTGGTATAACTCTGTGAGATGAATCATGCATCAAAAAGAAGTTTCTCAGAAATCTTCTTTCTAGTTATTTTCTGTGGAAATTTCCTTTGTCACTATAGGCTTCAATGCAATCCAAAATATCCCTTCTCAGATTTCCCAAAATGAGTGCCACCAAACTGCACTAAAAAAAGAATCGTGTAACTCTGTGAGATGAATTCACAATCACAAAGTAGTTTTTCAGAAACTTCCTTTCTAGTTTTTGTCTGAGGATATATCCTTTTTCACCGTTTGCCTCAATGCACTCGTGAATATCCCTTTGAACATTCCAGGAAAATAGTGTTAGCAAACTGCTCCGTGAAAAGAAAGGTGTAAACCTGTGAGATGAATTCACACATGAGAAAGAAGTTTCACAGAAAGCTTGCTTTTGATTTTTATCTGAGAAAATTTCCGTTGTCACTATAGGCTTCAAAGTACTCCCAAATATCCTATAGCAGTGTTCTCAAAAACAGTGTTATCAAACTGCTCAATGAAAACAAGAATCTAGCTCTGTAAGATGAACTCACACATCACAAAGCTGTTTCGAAGAAAGCTTCTTCCTAGTTTTTATCTGTGGATATTTCCTTTTTCACTATAGGCCTCAAGGTGCTCCAGAATATCCCTTTGCAGATTCCAGGAAAACAGTGTTAGCAAAATGCTCCATGAAAAGAAAGGTGTAAATCTGTGAGATGAAACAACACATCACAAAGCAGTTTCTCAGAAAGCTTCTTTTTGGTTTTTGTCTGAGGATATTACTTTGTTACCATAGGCTTCAATGTGACCCAAAATGTCCCTACTCAGATTCAGCAAAAACTGTGCTACAACACTGTTCTATGAAAAGAATGGTGTAACTCTGTGAGATGAATTCATGTATCACAACCATGTTTCTCAGATAACTTCTTTATAGTTTTTATCTGAGGATATTTCCTCTTTCACCACATTCCTCAATTCACACTTGAATATCCCTTTGCAGATTAAACGAAAAAAGTGCTAGCAAACTTCTCAATGGAAAGAACGGTGTAACTGTGTGAGATGGATTCAAAAACTTCTCAATGGAAAGAATGGTGTAACTGTGTGAGATAGATTCACATATCACAAAGCAGATACTCAGAAAACTTCATTTTTGTTTTTATCTGAGGATATTTCCTTTGTCACCATTGACTTCAATGCGCTCCAAAGTACCCTATTACAGATTTCACAAAACCAGTGTTATCAGACTGCTCAGGGAAAGAATGGTGTAACTCTGTGAGATGAATTCACACATCACAAAAAAGTTTTTCAGAAGGCTTCCTTCTATATTTTTTCTGATGATATCTTCTTTATCAGTATAGGCCTCAATATACTCCCAAATATCTCTTTGCAGATTCCACGAAAACAGTGTTATCAAACTGCTCCATGAAAAAAAAAATAGTATAACTCTGTGAGTTGAATTCACACACCACAAAGAAGTTTCTCAGAAACCTTCTTTCTCGTTTTTATCTGAGGGTATTTCCTTTGTCACCATCAGCTTCAATGCGCTCAAAAATATCCCAGTGCAGATTCCATGAAAATAGTGTTATCAAACTGCTCAATGAAAAGAACAGTGCAACTCTGTTTGATGAATTCACACATCACAAAGCAGTTTCTGAGAGAGCTTCTCTCTAGTTTTTATCTGAGGATATTTCCTTTTTCACCAAAGTCCTCAATGGGCTACAAAATATCCCATTGCAGATTTAATGAAAAAAGTGTTAGCAAACTTCTCAATGAAAAGAATGGTGTAACTCTGTGACATGAATTCACCCATCACAAAGCAGTTTCTTGAAAGCTTCCTTTTGGTTTTTATCTGAGGATATTTCCTTTGTCACCTTAGATTTCAATGTGCTCCCAATTATCCTATTACAGATTCCACAAAACCAGTGTTATCAGACTGCTAAAGGAAAGAACGTGTAACTCTGTGAGATGAAATCACACATCACAAAGCAGTTTCTCAGAAAGATTCTTTCTACTTATTATCTGAGGATATTTCCTTTTTCACTAAATGAATCAATATGCTCTCAAATATCCCTTTGCAGATTCCACGAAAACAGTCTTAGCAAACTGCTCCTGGAAAAAAAATGGTGTAACTCTGTGAGATGAAATCACACATCACAAAGAACTTCTCAGAAATCTTCTTTCTAGTTTTTATCTGAAGATATTTCCTATGTCACTGTAGGCTTCTATGCAATCCAAAATATCCTATTGAAGATTCCATGAAAACAGTGTTATTAAAATGCTCAAGGAAAGGGACAGTGTAACTTTGTGAGATGAATGCACACATCATAAAGCAGTTTCCCAGAAAACTTCTTTCTAGTTATTAACTGAGGATACTTCCTTTGTCACCATGCACTTCAATGAAGTTCAAAATATCTCTTCTCAGATTCCCCAAAACAAGTATCACAAAACCGCTCCATGAAAAGAAAGGTGTAACAATGTGAGATGAATTCACACATCACAAAGAACTTTCTCAGAAAGCTTCTTTCTAGTTTTTATCTGAGAATATTAACTTTGTCACCATAGGTTTCACTGTGATCAAAAATATCCTCTCAGATTCCCCAAAAATAGTGCTACTAAACTGACCTAAGAAAGGATCATGTAAATCTGTGAGGTGAACTGACACATCATAAAGTGGTTATGCAGAAAACTTCTTTCTACTTTTTCTATGAGGATATTTCCTATGTCACCATAAGCTTCAATGGGCTACGAAACATCCCATTGCAAATTCCAAGAAAATAGTTATTGCAAACTGCTCAATGAAAAGAACAATGTAACACTGTGAGGTGAATTCACACATCTCAAAGCAATTTCTCAGAAAGCTTCCTTCTAGTATTTTTCTGAGGATATTTTCCTTTTCACTATAGGCTTCCATGCACTCCAAAATATCCCTTTGCAGATTCCACGAAAACAGTGTTAGCAAACAGCTCAATGAAATGAATGATGTAACTCTGTGACATGAATTCACACATCTAAAATCCGTTTCTCAGAAAGCTTATTTCTAGTTTTTATCTGAGGATATTTCCTATGTCACCATAAGCTTAAATGAGCTATGAAATATCCCATTGCATATTCCAAGAAAAGAGTTATAGCAAAATGCTCAATGAAAAGAACAGTGTAACTCTATGAGATGAATTCACACATCACAAAGCAGTTTCTCAGAAAGCTTCTTTCTAGTTTTTATCTGAGGATATTTCCTTTGTCACTATAGGCCTCAATGCTCTCCCAAATATCCCTTTGCAGATTTTACAAAAACAGTGTTAGTAAACCTCTACAAGGAAAGAAAGTTGTAACTCTGTGAGATAAAAACACATATCACAAAGCAGTTTCTCAGAAAGCTTCTTTCTAGTTTTTATCTGAGTATATTTCCTTTGTCACTATAGGCCTCAATGCTCTCCCAAATTTCCCTTTGCAGATTTTACAAAAAAAGTGTTAGTAAACCTCTACAAGGAAAGAAAGTTGTAACTCTGTGAGATAAAATCACACATCACAAAGCAGTTTCTCAGAAACCTTCTTTCTCGTTTTTATCTGAGGATATTTCCTTAGTAACCATAGGCTTCAATGTGATGCAAAATATCCCTTCTCATATTCCCTAAAAACAGTGTTACCAAACTGATCCATGAAAAGAATCGTGTAAATCTGTGAGATGGATTAACACATCACAAAGTAGTTTCTCAGAACACTTCTTTCTCATTTTTATCTGAGGATATTTCCTTTTTCACCAAAGGCCTCAATGCATTCCCAAATATCACTTTGCAGATTCCCCAAAAAGATAGGTAGCAAACTGCTCCATGAAAAGAAAGGTGTAACTCTGTGAGATGAATTCACACATCACAAAGAAGTTCCTCAGAAAATTTCTTTCTAGTTTTTATCTGATGATGTTTCCCTTGTCACCATGGGCTTCAATGCTATCCAAATATTCCTTCATAGATTCCCCAAAAACTGTGCCACCAAACAGATCCAAGAAAAGAATCCTGTAACTCTGTAAGATGAATTAATATACCACAAAGCGGTTTCACACAAAGCTTCTTTCTAGTTGTTGTCTGAGGATATGTCCTTCGTAGAAATAAGCTTCAATGTGCTCCAAAATATCCCATTGTAGATTCCAAGAAAACAGTGGTTTCAAACTGCTCAATGAAAAGAACAGTGTAACTCTGTGAGTTGAGTTCACACATCAAAAAGCAGTTTCTCAGAAAGCTTCTTTCTAGTTATTATCTGAGGATATTTCCTTTTTCACTACAGACCTCAATGCTCTCCCAAATATCCCTTTGCAGATTTCACAAAAACAGTGTTAGCAAACTGCTCCATGGAAAGTAAAGTATAATTCTGTGAGTTGAAATTACACATCACAAAGTAGTTCCTCAGAAAGCTTCTTTCTCGTTTTTATGTGAGGATGTTTCTTTAGTAACCATAGGCTTCAATGCGATCCCAAATATCCCTTCTCAGATTCCCCAAAAACAGTGCTACCAAACAGCTCCATGAGAAGAATCGTGTAACCCCTGTGAGATGAATTAACACATCACAAAGCAGCTTCTAAAAATGCTTTTTTTCTCGTTTTTATATGAATATGTTTCATTTGTCACTATAAGCTTCAGGGTGCTCCAAAATGTCCCATCGCATATTCCAAGAAAACAGTGTTAGCAAACTTCTCAATGAAAAGAACAGTGTAACTCTGTGAGATGTAGTCACGCATCACAAAGCAGTTTCTCAGAAAGCTTCTTTCTATTTTTTATCTCAAGATATTTAACTTTTCACTATACACCATAATGCACTCCCAAATATCCCTTTGCAGTTTCCATGAAAAGAGTGTTAGCAAGCTGCTGCATGAAAAGAAAGGAATAACTAAGTGAGATGGATTCACACATCACCAAGAACTTTTTCAGAAATCTTCTTTCTAGCTTTTTATCTGAGGATATTTCCTTTGTCACCATAGGCATTAACGTGATCCAAAATATCCCTTCTCAGATTCATCAAAAACAGTGCTACCAAACTGATCCATGAAAATAATCATGTAACTCTGAGAGATGAATTAACATATCACAAAGCAGTTTCTCAGAAAGATTCTTTATGGTTTTTGTCTGAGGATACTTCCTTTGTCACCATAAGCTTCTGTACAATCTGAAATATCCCATTCCAGATTCCAAGAAAACAGTGTTAGCTGACTGCTCAATGAAAAGAACAGTATAACTCAGTGAGATGAATTCCACATCACTAAGCAGTTCCTCAGCAATATTCTTTCTAGTTTTTAACTGAAGATATTCCCTTTTTCACCATAGACCTCAATCCTCTCCCAAATATCCATTTGTAGATTCCACGTAATCTGTGTTAGCAAACTGCTCCATGAATAGAAAGGTATAACTGTGTGAGATGAATTCACACATCACAAAAAACTTCCTCAGAAAGCTTCTTTCTGATTTTTACCTGAGGATATTTCCTTTGTCACCATAGACTTCAATGTGATCCAAAACTCCCTTCTCAGATTCCATGGAAGCACTGCTACAAAACTGCTAAATGAAAAGAATCTTGGAAGTCTGTGAGATGAACTCACAAAGCCGAAAACAGTTTCTCAGAAAGCTTCTTTCTGGTTTTTGTCTCATGATATTTCCTTTGTCACAATAAGCTTCACTGTTCTCCGAAACACCCCATTGCAGATTCCAAGAGAACAGTGTTAGCAAACTGCTGAATGAAAAGTACAGTGTAGGCCGGGTGCGGTGGCTCAAGCCTGTAATCCCAGCACTTTGGGAGGCCGAGACGGGTGGATCACGAGGTCAGGAGATCGAGACCATCCTGGCTAACACGGTGAAACCCCGTCTCTACTAAAAAAAATACAAAAAACTAGCCAGGCGAGGTGGCGGGCACCTGTAGTCCCAGCTACTCGGGAGGCTGAGGCAGGAGAATGGCCTAAACCCAGGAGGCGGAACTTGCAGTGAGCTGAGATCCGGCCACTGCACTCCAGCCTGGGCGACAGAGCGAGACTCCGTCTCAAAAAAAAAAAAAAAAGAAAAGTACAGTGTAACTCTCTGAGATGAATTCACACATCACAAAGCAGTTTCTCAGAAAGCCTCTTTTTGTTTTTTTTATGAAGATATTTCCCTTGTCACCACAGGCCGCAATGCACTCCCAAATATCCTATTGCAGATTCCACGAAAACAGTGTTACCAAAATGCTACATGAAAAGAAAAGTTTAACTCTGTGAGATATATTCACACATCACAAAGGACTTTCTCAGAAAGCCTCTTTCTAGTTTTTATCTGAAGACATTTTCTTTGTCACCATTGGCTTCAAAGTGATCCAAAATATCCTCTCTCAGATTCCACAAAAACAGTGCTAACAAGCTTATCCATGAAAAGCATCATGAAACGTGGTGAGATGAATTAACACATCACAAAGTGGTATATCAGAAAGCTTCCTTCTAGTTTTTATATGAGGATATTTCCATTGTCACCGTAGGCTTCATTGCAGTCCAAAATATTCCATAGCAGATTCCAGGTAAACAGTGTTATCAAACTGCTCAATGAAAAGAGCAGTTTACCTCTGTGAGATTAATTCACACATCACTAAGGAGTTTCACAGAAGGCTTCTTTCTAATTTTAATCTGAGGTATGTTCGTTTCACCATAGATTTCAATGTAATTCAAAATATGCCTCCTCAGATACCCAAAAACAGTGCTACTAAACAACCCCCAAAAAACAGTGGTGTAACTCTGAAAGATGAATTCATCTCAAACCTGTTTCTCAGAAATCTTCTTTCTAATTTTTATCCGAGTTTATATCCCTTTTCACCATAATCCTTAAAGCATTATGGAATACCACATTGCAAGCTTCTCAATGAAAAGGAAGGTGTAACTCTGTGAGATGAATTCACATATCCCAAAACAGTTTCACAGAAAGCTTCTTTTTGTTTTTTATCTGAGGATAATTCCTTTGTCACTATAGGCTTCAATGTACTCACAAATATCCTATTGCAGATTCCATGAAAAGAGTGTTATCAAGCTGCTCAATGAAAAGAATGGTGTGTCTCTGTAAGATGAATTCATACATCACAAAGGAGTTTCACAGAAAGCTTCTATCTAGTTTTCATCTAAGGAGATTTCCTTGTTTACTCTAGGCCTCAATGTCCTCCCAAATATCCCTTTGCATATTCCACGAAAATCGTATTGGCAAATTGCTCTATGAAAAGAAAGATGTAAATCTGTGAGACGAATTCAAACATCTCAAAGAACTTTCTCAGAAAACTTCTTTCTATTTTTTAACTGACGTTATTTCCTTTGAAACCAAAGGCTTCAATGTGACCCAAAACAACACTTCTCAGATTCCCCAAAAACAGTGCTACCTAACTGAACCATGAAAAGTATCGTGTAACTCTGTGAATTCAATAAACACATCACAACGCAGTTTGTCAGAAAGCTGCTTTCTAGTTTTTATCTGAGGAAAATTCCTTTGTCACCATAAGTTTCAATGAGCTCCAAAATATCCCACTGCAGATTCCAAGTAAACAGTGTTAGCAAACTGCTCAATGAAAAGAACAGTGTAACTGTGTAAGATGAATTCACACATCATGAAACAGTTTCTCAGAAAGCTTCTTTCTAGTTTTTATCCTAGGTATTTCCTTTTTCAGCAAAGCCCTCAATGCTCTCCTAAATAGCCCTTTGCAGATTCCATGAGAAAAGTGTTAAAAAACTGCTTCATGAAAAGAAAGGTCTAACTCTGTGAGACGAATTCACATATCACAAAAAACTTTCTCAGGAAGCTTCTTTCTAGTGTTTACATGAGGATATTTCATTTGTCACCATACTCTTCAATGCAATCCAAAGTATCCCTTCTCAGATTCTCCAAAAACAATGCTACAAAATTGATCCATAAAAATAATCGTGTAGTTCCTTGAGATGAATTCACACATCACAAAGCAGTTTTTCTGAAAGCTTCTTTTTGCTTTTTGTGTGAGGTTATTTCCTTTGTCACCATATGTTTCAAACCACTGCCAAATATCCTAATGCAGATTCCACGAAAACAGTGTTAGAAAACTGCTACAAGAAAAGAATCATGTAAGTCTGTGAAATGAATATGCACATAACAAAGCTGTTTCTCAGAAAGCTTCTTTCTTGTTTTTATCTGAGGATATTTCCTTTTTCACCATAGGTTTCAATGCAATAAAAATCTTCCCTTCTCAGATTCCCCAAAAACAGTGCCACCAAACAGCTCCATGAGAAGAATGGTGTAACTCTCTGAGATGAATTCACACACAGCAAAGCTGTTTCTCAAAAAGCTTCCTTCTAGTTTTTCTCTGAGGATATTTGCTTTTTCACCATATTCCTCAATGCACTTCTGAATATCTCATTGCAGATTCCAGGAAAAAAGAGTTAAAAAATTCTCAATGAAAAGAATGGTGTAACACTGTGAGATGATTTCACACATCACAAAGCAGTTTCACAGAAAGCATCTTCTTTTTTTTATCTGAGGATACATCCTTTGCAACCATAGGCTTCACGGCACTCCCAAATATCCTGTTGCAGATTCCACGGAAACATTGTTATCAAACTTCTCAATGAAAACAACGGTATAATTCTGTAAGAGGAATTCACACATCAGAAATCAGTTTCTCAGAATGCTTCTTTCTAGTTTTTATCTGAGGACATTTCCTTTTTAGTATAGGCCTCAGTGGGCTACCAAATATCTCTTTGCATATTCCGTGGAAACCATGTTAGCAAACTGCTCCATGAAAAGAAAAGGGTAACTCTGTGAGACAAATTCACACATCACAAAGAAATATCTCAGAAAGCTTTCCAGTTTTTATCTGAGTATATTTCCTTTGTCACCATAGGCTTCATTGCGATAGAAAATAACTTCTCAGATTCCCCAAAAACAGTGCTACAAAACTGATCCATGAAAAGAATCATGCAACTCTCTGAAATTAATTAACACATCACAAAACGGTTTCTCAGAAAGTTTCTTTCTAGTTTTTATATGAGGATATTTCCTTTGTCACCCTATGCTTCAATGTGATTCGACATATCAGATGCAGATTCCAAGAAAATACTGTTAGCAAACAGCTCAATGAAAACAACTGTGTAACCCTGTGAGATGAATTCACAAATTAGTAAGCAGTTTCTCAGAAAGCTTCTTTCTAGTTTTTGTCTGAGGGTATTTCCTTTGTCACCAGAGGCTTCAATGCCATCCAAAATATACCTTCTCAGATTCCCCAAATCAGTGCTACCAAACCATGCCATGAAAATAAAGGTGAAACTCTGTGAGATGAATTCACACATCACTAAGCAGTTTCACAGAGAGCCTCTTTTCGATTTTTGTCTGAGGATAATTCATTTGTCACCAAAGGCTTCAATGCACTCCAAAATATCCTATCGCAGATTCCACAAAAACATTATTAGTAAACTGCTCCACAAAAAGCGTGATGTAATTCGGTGAGATGAATTCACATATCACAAAGCAGTTTCTCAGAAAGCTTCCTTCTAGTTTTCATCTGAGGACATTTTCTTTTCACCATAGGTCTCAACTTGCTCCCAAATATCACTTTCTAGATTCCACAAAAACAGTGTTAGCAAACTGCACCATGAACAGAAATGTGTTACTGTCAAAGATGAATACACACATCACAAAAAAGGTTCTCAGAAAGCTTCTTGCTAATTTTTATCTGATTATATTTCCTTATGTCACACATTGGCTTCAATGAGATCCAAAATATCCCTTCTCAGATCCCCAAAAATTGTGCTACCAAAGTGCTACATGTAAAGAATGGTGTAACTCTGTGAGATGAATTCACACATGAAAAAGATGTTTCTCAGACCGCTTCTTTCTAGATTTCATCTGAGGATATTTCCTTTTTCTCCATATTCCTCAATGTTCTCTTGGATATCCCATTGCAGATTACACAAAAAAAGTGTTAGCCAACTTCTCAATGAAAAGAATGGGGTAACTCGGTGACACGATTTCACAACTCATAAAGCAGTTTCACAGAAAGCTTCGTTTTGGTTTCTGTCTGAGGGTATTTCCTCTTTCACCATAGGTGTCAATGCAGATGCTTTCTGAGAAACTGCTTTGTTATATGTGAATTCACCTCTCAGAGTTACACCTTTCTTTTCATGGAGAAGTGTGCTAACAGTGTTCTCGTGGAATCTGCAAAGGCAATTTTGGGATCGTTTTGAGGACTGTGGTGATAAAGCTAATATCCTCAGATAAAAACCAGAAAGAAGCTTTCTGAGAAACTGTTTTGTGATTTGTGAATTCATCTCACAGAGTTACACTGTACTTTTCATTGAGCAGTTTGCTAACACTGTTTTCTTGGAATCTGCAATGGTATATTTCAGAGCACATTGAAGCTTTTGATGACAAAGGAAATATTCTCATATGAAAACAAAAAAGCTTTCTGAGAAACCTCTTCGTGATATGCTGATTCATCTAACAGAGGTACACGATTCTTTTCATGGATCAGATTGATAGCAATGTTTTTGAGGAATCTGAGAAGGGATAGTTTGGATTGCATTAAAGCTTATGGTGACAAAGGAAATATAGTCATATAAAACCTGGAAAGAAGCTTTCTGAGAAACTGCTTTGTGATGGGTTAATTGATCTCACTGAGTTACACCTTTGTTTTCATGAAGCAGATTGCTAATACTGTTTTTTTTTGGAATCTGCACAGGGATATGTGGGAGTGCATTGAGACCTATAGTGAAAAAGGAAATATCCTGAGATTAAAACTAGAAAGAAACATTCTGAGAAACTGCTTGTGATTTGTGAATTCATCTCACAGAGTTAGATGTTTCTTTTCATGGAGCAGTTTGGTAGCAGTGTTTTTGGGGAATCTAAGAAGGGATATTTTGAATCGCATTGAAGCCTATGGTGACATAGGAAAAACTCAGATAAAAACTAAAAAGAAGCTTTCTGAAAAACTGCTTTGTGATGTGTGGATTCACCTCTCAGATTTACACCTTTCTTTTCATGAAACAGTTTGCTAACATTGTTTTCGTGGAATCTGCAAAGGGATATTCCGTAGCACCTTGAGGCCTATAGTGTAAAAGGAAATATCCTCAGATAAAAACTAGAAGGAAGTTTTCTGAGAAACAGCTTTGTGATGTGTGAATTCATTTTACAGTGATACATCACTCTTTTCATTGAGCAGTTTGATAACACTGTTTTTGAGGAATCTGCAATAGGATATTTGGAAGCACATTGAAGCCTATAGTGACAAAGGAAATATCCTCAGATAAAAACCAAAAAGAAGCTTTCTGTGAAACTGCTTTGTGATGTGTGAATTCATCTCAAATGTTTACACCTTTCTTTTCATGGAGCACTTTGATAACACTATTTACCTGGAATGTACAAAGGGATACTCATGAGCACATTGAGGCAAAATGTGAAAAAGGACATATCCTCAGACAAAAACTAGAAAGAAGCTTACTGAGGAACTGCTTTGTGATTTGTCAATTTATCTCTCAGAGTTATGCGATTCTTTTCATGCAGAAGTTTGGTAGCACTGTTTTGGGGGAATTTGAGAAGGGATAATTTGGATTGCTTTGAAGCCTATGGTGACAAACGAAATGTGCTCAGATAAAATCTTGAAAGAATCATTCTGAGAAACTTCTTCATGATGCATGAATTCATCTCACAGAATTGCACTGTTCTTTTCTTTGAGCAGTTTACTAACACTTTTTTCATGGAATGTGTGATGGGATATCACAGAGAGCACTGAAGAATATGAGAAAAAAGGAAAAATCCTCAGATAAAAACTAGAAAGAACCTTTCTGAGAAACAGCTTTGTGATGTGTGAATTCATCATGCAGAGTTACACGAGGCTTTCAATGGATCAATTTGCTAGCACTGTTTTTGGGTAATCTGAGAAGCAATATTTTGTATCACATTGAAGCCTATGGTGACAAAGGAAATATCCTCAGATAAAAATTAGAAAGAAGCTATGTGAGAAAGTTCTTTCTGATGTGTGAATTTATCTCTCAGAGTTACACTGTTCTTTTCCTTGAGCAGTTGGCTAACACTGTTTGTTTGGAATCTGCAATGGGATATTTCAGAGTACATTGAAGCTTATGGTTACAAATGTAATATCCTCATATAAAAACCTGAAAGAAGCTTTCTGAGAAACCACATTGTGATGTGTTAATTCAGCTCACAGAGTGACAACGTTGTTTTCATTGAGCAGTTTTGTAACAGTGTTTTCATGGAATCTTCAATAGGATATTTTGGAGCACATTGAAGCCTAGGGTGACACAGGAAATATCCTCAGATGAAAAATAGAAAGAAGATTTCTGAGAAAGTTCTTTGTGATGTGTGAATTCATCTCACAGAGCTACACCTTTCATTTCATTTAGCAGCTTGCTAACACTCTTTTCATGGAAACTGCAAAGGGATATTTTTGGAACGCATTGAGGTGCATAGTGAAAAGTTAAATATCCTGAGATAAAAAATAGAAAGAAGCTTTCTGAGAAACTGCTTTGTGATGTGTGAATGTATCTCACAGAGTTACACTGTTCTTTTCATTGAGAAGTTTGCTAACACTGTTTTCTTGGAATCTGCTATGGGATACTTTGGAGCACCTTGAAGTTTATGGTGACAAATGAAACATCCTCAGATAAAAACTAGAAACAAACATTCTGAGAAACCGCATTGTGATGTGTTAATTCATCTCACAGGTTTACACGATTCTTTACATGGAGCAGTTTGGTAGCAGTGTTTTTGGGGAATCTGAGAAGGGATATTTGGAATCACATTGAAGCCTACGGCTACTAAGGAAATATCCTCAGATAAAAACTAGAAAGAAGCTTTCTGAGAAACTGCTTTGTGATGTGTGAATTAATCTTACAGATTTATACTGTTGTTTTCATTTACCAGTTTGCTAACACTATTTTCCTGCATTCCGCAATGGGATATTGCCGAGCGTATTGAAGCTTATTGTGACAAAGGAAATATCCTCATATAGAAACTAGAAAGAAGCATATTGAGAGACTGCTTTTTGATGTATTAATTCAGCTCACAGTGATACATGATTTCTTTGATGCATCAGTTTGGTAGCACTGTTTTTGGGGAAATAGAGAAGGGATTTTTTGATCGCATTGAAGCCTATGGTGGTAAAGGAAATATCCTCAGATAAAAACTAGAAAGAAGCTTTCTGAGAAAGTTTTTTTTGATGTGTGAGTTCATCTCACAAAGTTACACCTTTCTTTTCATAGAGGAGCTTGCTAATACTGTTTCCATAGATTCTGCAATGGGATATTTTGGAGTGTGTTGAGGCCTAGGAAATATCCTCAGATAAAAACTTGAAAGAAGCTGTCTGAGAAAGAACGTTTCTGTGAATTCATCTCACAGAGTTACACTGTTGTTTTTATTGACCAGTTTGATAACACTATTTTTTTGGAACCTGCAATAAGATACTTGGGAGCAAGTTGAAGCCTATAGTGACAAATTAAATATCCTCAGACCAAAACCAAAAAGAAGCTTTCTAAAATCTGCTTTGTGATCTTTGTGATGTGAGAATTCATCTCACAGATTTACACATTTCTTCTCATGGAGCAGTTTGCTAACAGTATTTTCGTGGAATCTGCAAAGGGCTGTTAATGAGTGTATTGAGGCAAATGATGAAAAAAGAAATATCCTCAGAGAAAAACTAGAAAGACACTTTCTGAGATGTTGCTTTATGATTTGTGAATTCATCTCACAGAGTTACATGACTCTTTTCATGGAGCAGTTTGTTAGCACTCTTCTTGGGGAATCTGAGAAGGGCTATTTTGAATGGCATTGAAGCTGGTGGTGACAAAGGAACTATCCTCAGATAGAATCTAGAAAGACACTTTCTGAGAAACTTCTTTGTGGTGTGTGAATTCATCTCTCAGTGTTCTTTTCATGGAGCACTTTGGTAGCCCTGTTTTTGGGGAATCTGAACAGGAATATTTTGGATCAGCATTAGGACATTAGGGATCACATTGACGTCTACAGTGACATAGGAAATATCCTCAGACAAAAACCAAAAAGAAGCTTTCTGAGAAATTGCTTTGTGATGTGTGAATTTACCTCACAGATTTACACCTTTCTTTTCTTGGACCAGTTTGCTAGCACTGATTTTGTGGAATCTGCAAAGGGATATTCAAGAACGCTTTGAGGCCTATGGTGAAAAAGGAAATATCCTCAGACAAAAACTAGAAAAAAAATTTCTGAGAAACTGCTTTGCGATGTGTGAATTCATCTCACAGAATTACACCATTCGTTTCCTGGAGCAGTTTGGTAGCACTGTTTTTGGGAAACCTAATAAAGGATATTTTGGACCACATTTAAGCCTAAGGTGACAAAGAAAATATCTTCAGATAAAAACCAAAATGAAGTTTTCTGTGAAACTGCTTTGTGATGTGTGAATTCATCTCACTGAGTAACATAGTTCTTTTCATTGAGAAGTTTGCTAACTTTTAATTAAACTTTTTTAATTTAATCTGCAATGGGATATTCTAGAGTGCCTTGAGGAAAATAGTGAAAAAGAAGATAACCTCAGATAAAAACGAGAAAGATTTCAGAGAAACCCCTTTGTGATGTGTGCATTCATCTCACAGAGGGAAACGTTTCTTTTGAGGGAGCACTTTGGCATCACTGTTTTTATACTTTCTGAGAAGGGATATCTGAGAGCACATTGAAGCCTATGGTGGCAAAGGAAATATCCTCAGACAAAACCCAAAAAGAATCATTCTGAGAAACTGCTTTCTGATGTTTGAATTCATCTCACAGATTTACACCTTGCTTTCCATTGAGCAGTTTGCTAACACTATTTTCATGGAATCTGCAAATGGATATTCACAAGTGCATTGAGTCAGATGGTGAAAAAGGAAATATCAACATACAAAAACTATAAAGAAGCTTTATGACAAACTACATTGTGATTTTTGAATATACCTCACAGAGTGACATGATCGTTTTCATGGAGCTGTTTGGTAGCACTGTTTTGGGGAATCTGAGAAGGGATCATTTGGATCACATTGAGCCTATTGTGACAAAGGAAATATCCTCAGATAAAATCTAGAAAGAATCTTTCTGAGAAAGTTCCTTGTGATGTGGGAATTCATCTCACAGTTTCATCATTCTTTTCATTGAGAAGAAGGGTAACACTTTTTTCATGGAATCTGTGATGGGATATTCCGGAGTGCATTGAGGCCTATGGTGTAAAAGTAAATATCCTCAGATAAAAACTAGAAAGAAGCTTTCTAAGAAACAGCTGTGTGATGTGTGATTTCTTCTCACAGAGTTACACAATTCCTTTCATGGAGCAATTTGGTAGCACTGTTTTTGGGTATTCTGAGAAGGGATATTTTGGATCGCGTTGAAGCCTATGGTGACAAAGTTAATATAATCTGATAAAAACAGGAAAGAAGCTTTCTGAGAAAGTTCTTTGTGATGTGTGAATTCATCTCACAGAGTTACACCTTTCTTTTCATGGAGCAGTTTGCAAACACTGCTTTCGTATAATCTGGAAAGTGATGTATGGAGCACATGGAGGCCTATTGTGTAAAAGGAAATATACTCAGATGACAACTGGAAAGAAACTTTCTGAGAAACAAATTTGAGATGGGTGAATTCATCTCACAGTGATACACTGATGTTTTCATTGAGCAATTTAAAAACACTGTTTTCGTGGAATCTGCAATAGGATACTTGGGGGCGTATTGAAACCTATGGTGACATAGGAAATATCCTCAGACAAAAACAAAAAAGGAAACTTTCTGAAAAATTGCTTTGTGATGTGTGAATTTATCTCACAGATTTACACCTTTCTTTTCTTGGAGCAGTTTGCTGGCACTGATTTTGTGGAATCTGCAAAGGGATATTCGAGAATGCATTGAGGCCTATGGTGAAAAATGAAATATCCTCAGACAAAAACTAGAAAGAAGATTTTTGAGAAACTGCTTTGTGATTACTGAATTCATCTCACAGAGGTACACGATTCTTTTTATGGAGCAGTTTGGTAGCACTGTTTTTGGTGAATGTTAGAAGGGATATTTTGGACTGCATTGAAGCCGATGGTGACAAAGGAAATATCCTCAGATAAGATCTAGAAAGAAGCTTTCTGAGAATATTCTTTGTGACGTGTGAATTCATCTCACAGAGTTACACCTTTCTTTCATGGAGCAGTTTGCTAACACTACTTTCTTGGAAGCTGCAAAGGGATATTTGGGAGCATCTTGAGGCCTGTGTTGACAAAGAAATATCCTCAGATAAAAACTAGAAAGAAGCTTTCTGAGAAACTTCTTTGTGATCTGTGACTTCATCTCACAGTGTTACACCTTTCTTTTCATTGAACAGTGTGGTATCACTGTTTTTGGGGAATCTGCAAAGGGATTTTAGGGAGATCTTAGAGGCCTATAGTGAAAAAGTAAATATCTTCAGATAAAAACTGGAGAGAAGGATTTTGAGAAGCTGTTTTGTGATGTGTGTATTCACCTCATAGAGGTAAACCATTTTGTTGATTGAGCAGTATGGACTCACTGTTTTTGTGAGTGTCTGGGAAGGGATATTTGGGAGCAAATTGAGGCTCATGGTGGAAAAATAAATATGTAAAGATAAAAACTAGAAAGGAGTTTCCTGAGAAATTTCTTTGTGATGGGTGAATTCATCTCCCAGAGGTAAACAATTCTTTTCATTGAGCAGTTTGGTAACCCTGCTTTGTGGAGTCTACAAAGGGGTATTCGGAGCACAGAGAAGCCTCTGGTGAAAATGGAAATACCCTTAGATAAAAACTAGAAAGAAACTTTCTGAGATACTTTTTTGGGATGGTTGAATTCATCTCACAGTGTTAAATCTTTCTTTTCATCGAACAGTTTTGTAACAGTGTTATTGTGGAATATGCAAAGGGCTATTCAGGAGTGGATACAGACCAAGTTCGAAACAAGTAATATCTTCAGGTAAAAACTGGAGAGAAAGTTTCTGATAACTCCTTTGTGAAGTGTATGTTAATCACATAGGGGTAAAGCTTTCTGTTGAGAGTGCAGTTTGGCATCACTGTTTTTGTGGTGTCTGAGAAGGGATATTTGGGAGCACATGGAACCCAATGGTGTAAAAGGAAGTATCATGAGATAAAAATTAGAAAGAAGCTTTCTGAGAAATTTCCTTGTGATGGGTGAATTCATCACACAGATTAAACTTTTGTGTTCTTTGAGCAGTTTGGTAGTGCTGTTTTATGGAATCTGCTAAGGGATATTTGGGAGCCCATAAAGGCCTAAGGTGAAAAAAGAAAATTCTCCAGGTAAAAAGTGGAGAGAAGGTTTCAGAGATACTCCTTTGTGATGTGTGAATTCATCTCAAAGAGTTAAACGTTTCTTTAGAGGGAGTACTTTGGCATCACTGCTTTTGTGGTGTCTGAGAAGGGATATTTTGGAGTGCATTGAAGCCTATGGTGACAAAGGATATATCCTCAGACAAAACACAAAAAGATGCCTTCTGAGAAACTTATTTGTGATGTATGAATTCGTCTCACAGATTTACACCTTTCTGTTCATGCAGCATTTTGCTAAGACTATATTTGTGGAATCTGCAAAGGGATATTCGCAAGTGCATTGAGGCAAACAGTGACAAAGGAAATATCCTCAGACAAAAACTAGAAAGAAGCTTTCTGAGAAATGACTTTTTGATTTGTGAATTCATCGCACAGAGTTACAAGAATCTTTTCATGGAGCAGTTTGGTAGCACTGTTTTTGAGGAATCTGAGAAGGAATAATTTGGATCACATTGAAACCTAGGATGACAAAGGAAGTATCCTCAGATAAAATCTAGAAAGAAACTTTCTGAGACACTTCTTTATGATGTGTGAATTCATTACACAGAGTTACACAGTTCTTTTCATTGAGAAGGTTGTTAACATTTTTTTCATGGATTCTGCGATGGCATATTCCAGGGCTCACTGAGGCCTATGGTGAAAAAGGAAATACCCTCAGATAAAAAGTAGAAAGAAGTTTTCTGAGAAGCTACTTTTGGGTATGTGAATTCATCTCACAGAGATACGCTGTTGTTTTCATTGAGCAGTTTGATAACACTGATTTCATGGAATCTGAAATAGGACATTTGGGAGCACATTGAACCCTATGGTGACAAAGGAAATATCCTCAAAGCAAAACCGAAGGAAGTTTTCGGAGAAACTGCTTTGTGATGTGTGAATTCATCTAACAGATTTACATCTTTTTTTTTTCATGGAGCCGTTTCCTAACACTGTTTTCGTGGAATCTACAAAGGAATATTCATGTGGTCATTGAGACCTATAGTGAATAAGGAAATATCCTCAGACAAAAACTAGAAAGAAGCTTTCTGAGGAACTGCTTTGTGATGGGTGAATTCATCTCACAGAGTTTCACCTTTCTTTTCATTGAGCAGTTTGGTATCAGTGTTTTTGGAGATCTGCAAAGAGATTTCCGAGAGCTCATAGAGGCCTATGGTGAAAAAGGATATATCTTCAGATAAAAACTGGAGAAGTTTATGAGAAACTGTTTTGTGATATGTGTATTCACCTCATAGAGGTGAATGACTTTGCTGATTGTGCAGTTTGACATCACTGTTTTTGTGGTGTCTGAGAAGGCATATTTGGGAGCACATTGATGCTGATTGTGGAAAAGTAAATACGCACAGATAAAAACTAGAAAGGAGCCTTCTGAGAAATTTCTTTGTGATGGGTGAATTCACCTCCCAGAGGTAAACCATTCTTTTCATTGAACAATTTGGTAACCTTGTTTTTGTTTAATCTACAAAGGGATATTTGGAGAACATAGAAACCTATGATGAAAAAGGAAATAACCTCAAAAAAAAAAAAACTAGAAAGAAGTTTTCTGAGAGGTTGTTTTGTGATGGGTGACTTCGTCTAACAAAGGTAAATCTTCCTTTTTATTGAGCAGTTTGGTAACACTGTTTTTGTGGAATATGCAAAGGGATATTCGGGAGTGGATAGAGGCCAAGGTTGAAAAAGCTAATTTCTTCAGGTAAAAACTGGAGAGAAAGTTTCTGATAACTCGTTAGTGATATGTGCATTCATCTCATAGAGGTAAAGTTTTCTGCTGAGAGAGCAGTTTAGCATCACTGTTTTTGTGGTGTCTGAGAAGGGATATTTGGCAGCACATGGAAGCCGATGGTAGAAAAGGAAATATCCTGAGATAAAAACTAGAAAGAAGGTTTCTGAGAAATTTCTTTGTGATGGGTGAATTCATCACGCAGAGTTACACCTTTGTTTTCTTTGAGCATTTCGGTAGCACTGTTTTTATGGAATCTGCAAAGGGATATTCCGATACTCCTGAAGGCCTATGGTGGAAAAGGTAATAAATTCAGATAATCCTAGATACAAACTTTTAGAGAAATGGTTTTGTGATGTGTGTATTCGTCTCAAAGAGTTTAAACTTTTTGTTGATTGAGCAGTTCTGCATCACTGTTTTGGTGGTATCTGAGAGGAGTGATTTTTGAGCACATTGAAGCCTATGGTGAAAAAGGAAATATCCTCAAATTTAAACTAGAAAGAAATTTTCTGAGAAACTGCTTTGTGGTGAGTGAATTCATGTCACAGAGTTACACCTTTCTTTTCATTGGTCAGTTTGGTGGCACTGTTTTTGTGGAATCTGCAAAGGGATATTCGGGAGTGCAAAGAATCCAATGTCAAAAAAGGAAATATCTTCAGGTAAAAACCAGAAAGAAGCTCTCTGAGAAACTCCTTTGTGATGTGTACATTCATCTCACAGAGCTAAACGTTTCCATTGAGGGAGCACTTTGGCATCACTGTTTTTGTGGTGTCTGAGAAGGAATATTTGGGAGCACATTGAAGCCTATTGTTTAAAAGGAAATATCCGTATATAAAAACTACAAAGAAGCTTTCTAAGAAACAGCTTTGTGAAGTAAGAGTTCATCTTGCAGAGTTACACCAATCTTTTCATGGAGCAGTTCGGTAGCTCTGATTTTGGGGAATCTGAGAAGAGATATTTTGGATTGCATTGAAGCCTATGGTGACAAAGTAAATATCCTCAGATCAAAACTAGAAACAAGCTTTCTGAGAAAGTTCTTTATGATGTGTGAATTCATCTCAGAGTGTTACACCTTTCTTTTCCTGGAGCAGTTTGCTAACACTGTTTTCGTGGAATCTGCAATGGGATATTCTGGAGCCCTTTGACACCTATAGTGAAAAATGAACTTTACTCAGATAAAATCCAGAAAGAATCCATCTGGAAAACAGCTTTGTGATGTGTGAAATCATCTTACAGAGTTTCACTGTTCTTTTCATTGAGCAGTTTGAAAACATTGTTTTCGTGAAACCTGTAATAGGATATTTCAGAGTGCATTGAAGTCTATGGTGATAAAGGAAATACCCGCAGATAAAAGTCCAAAAAGAAGGTTTCTGTTAAACTGCTTATTGATATGAGAATTCATCTCACAGAGTTACACTGTTCTTTTCATTGAAAAGTTTGCTAACACTTTTTTCGTTTAATCTGCTATGGGATATTGGGAAGCACATTGATTAAAATGGTGGAAAACGAAATATCCTCAGATTAAAACTAGAAAGAAGTTTTCTGAGAAACATCTTTGTGATATATGGATTAATCTCACAGAGTTGCACCATTCTTTTCATGGAATAGATTTTTAACACCATTTTGGGGGAATATGAGAAGAGATATTTTGGGTCACTTTGAAGACTATGGAGACAAAGGATATATCCTCAATTAAAAACTAGAAAGATTTCTGAGAAACTGCATTGTGATGTATGAATTCATCTCACCTAGTTACAATGTTGTTTCCATTGAGCAATTTGATAACACTGTTTTTGTGGAATCTGCAATAGGATATTTGGGAGTGCATTGAAGCCTATGGTGACAAAGGAATTATCCTCAGCCAAAAACCAAAAAGAAGCTTTCTGAGAAACTGTTTTGTGATTTATGAATTCATCTCACAGAGCTGAACCTTTCTTATCATGTAGCAGTTTGCTAATATTGTTTTTTTTTTTGGAATCTGCAAAGGGATATTTGTGAGCTCTTTGAGGCCTATGGTGAAAAAGAAAATATCCTCACATAAAAACTAGAAGAAGCTTTCTCAGAAACTGCTTTCTGATGTGTAAATTCACATCACAAAGTTACACTGTTCTTTTGATTGAGCAGTTTGTTAACACTGTTTTCTTGTAATCTGCAATAGGATATTTAGGAGTGAATTAAAGCTTATGGTGATAAAGGAAATATCCTCATAAAAAACTAAAAAGAAGCTCTCTGAGAAACCATTTTGTGATGTGTTAATTCATCTCACAGAGTTACAGGATCCTTTTCATGGATCAGATTGGTAGCACTATTTTTGTTTAATCTGAGATGGGATATTTTGGATCACATTGAAGCCATTGGTGACAAAGGAAATATACTCAGATAAAAACTGGAAAGAAGCTTTCTGAGAAAGTTCTTTGTGATGTGTGAGTTCACCTCACTGAGTTACACTTTTCTTTTCATAATGCAGTTTGCTAAAACTGCTTTCCTGGTATTTTCAAAGGGATATTTGGGAGAGCCTTGAGGCCCATAGTGACAAAAGAAACATCCTCAGACAAAAACTAGAAAGAAGCTTTATGAGAAACTGCTTTGTGATTCATGAATTCGTCTAACAGAGTTACACCTTTCTTTGCATTGAGCAGTTTGGTAGCACTGTATTTGGGGAATCTGCAAAGGGATATTCGGGAGTTCATAGAGGCTGATGGTGAAAAAGAAAATTTCTTTATATAAAAACTGGAGAGAAGGTTTTTGAGAAACTATTTTGTGATGTGTGCATTCATCTAAGAGAGATAAACCATTTGGCTGATTGAACAGTTTGGCATCACTGTTTTTGTGGTGTCTGAGAAGCGATATTTGGGAATGCATTGAGGCTGATGGTGGAAAAGTAAATATGATGCACAGATTACAGCTCTAAAGGAGTTTTCTGAGAAATTTATTTGTTATTGGTGAATTCATCTCCCAGAGGTAAACTACTCTTTTCATGGAGCAGCTTGTTAACCCTGATATTGAAGAATCTACAAAGGGATATTCAGAGCACAGAGAAGTCTATGGTGAAAAAGGAAATACCCTCAGATAGAAACTAGAAAGAAGCTTTCTGAGAGACTGTTTTGAGTTGGGTGGGTTCATCTCACAGAGTTAAATCTTTCTTTTCATTGAACAGTTTGGTAACACTGTTTTTGTTGAATCTGTAATGGGATATTTTGGAGCACATAGAGGCCTAAGGTGAAAAAAGAAAATTCTCCAGGTAAAAACTGGAGAGAAGCTTTCAGATAAAATCTTTTGTGATATGTGCATTCATCTCATAGAGCTAAACTTTTCTGTTGAGGGAGCACTTTGGCATCGCTGTTTTTATGGTGTCTAAGAAGGGATATTTGGGAGCACATTGAAGCCTATGGTTTAAAAGGAAATATCCACATATAGAAACTAGAAAGAAGCTTTCTGAGAAACTGCTTTGTGATGTGTGAGTTCATCTCACAGAGTTGCACGATCCTTTTCATGGAGTGTTTGGTAGCACTGTTTTTGCGGAATCTGATAAGAGATATTTTGGATCGCAATGAAGCATATGGTGACAAAGGAAATATCCTCAGATAAAAAATTGAAAGAAGCTTTCTGAGAAAGTTCTTTGTGATGGGTGAATTCAATGCACAGGATTGCACCTTTCTTTTCATTGAGCAGTTTGTTAACACTGTTTTTGTGGAATCTGCAAAGGGATGTTTGGGAATACATTGAAGTCTATAGTGAGAAAGGAAATATCCCCAGAAAAAAACTAGAAAGAAATTGTCTGAGAAACTGCTTTGTGATGTGTGAATTCATCTCAGAGAGATACACCGTACTTTCATTGGGTTGTCTGATAACACTGGTTTCATGGTATCTGTAATGGGATACTTGGGAGTGCATTGAAGCCTATGATGCTATGGTGAGAAAGGAAGTGTAATCAGATAAAAACCAAAAAGAAGCTTGCTGAGAAAGTGTTTTGTGATGTGTGAATTCATCTCACAGAATTACACAGCTCTTTTCATTGAGCAGTATGCTAACACTGTTTTCACTGAATCTGAAATAGGATATTTGGGAGTGCATTGAAGCCTATTTGAAAAAGGAAATATCCTCAAAAATAACTAGAAAACAACTCTATGAGAAACTGCTCTGTGATGTGTTAATTCATCTCACAGAGTTACACGATCGTTTTCAAGGAGCAGTTTGGTAGCACTGTTTTTGTTGAATCTGAGAAAGGATATTTGGGATCGCATTGAAGCCTATGGTGACAAAGGAAATATCCTCAGATAAAAATTAGAAAGAAACTTTCTGCGATAGTTCTTTGTGATAGGTGAATTAATCTCACAGAGCCACGCCTTTCTTTTCATGGAGCAGTTTGCTAGCACTGTTTTCCTGGAATCTGCAAAGGGATATTTTTGAGTGCATTGGAGCTTAGGGTGACAAAGGAAATATCCTCAGACAAAATCTAAAAAAAAGCTTTCTGAGAAACTGCTGTGTGATTTTTGAGTTCATCTCACAGAGTTACACGATTCTTTTCATGGAGCAGATTGATTGCACTGTTTTTATGGAATCTGCAGTACTGAAAATGGAAATATCCTCAGATTTAAACTAGAAAGAAGTGGATAGTAGAAAAGGAAATATCATCAGATAAAAACTAGAAAGAATCTTTTCGAGAAATTTCTTTGTGATGGATGGATTCATCACACAGAGTTACACCTTTGTTTTCTTTGAGAAGTTTAGTAGCACTGTTTTTATGGTATCTACATAGGGATATTCGGGAGCTCCTAGAGGTCTACGGTAAAAAAGGAAATAATTTCAGATAAAAACTGGAGAGAAGCTTTGTGAGAAGCAGTTTTTTGGTGGGTCTATTTATCTCATAGCGTTTAACCTTTCTGTTGACTGAGCAGTTTGGCATCACAGTTTTTGTGGTATCTGAGAGTATATATTCCGGAGCACATTGAAGCCTACGGTGAAAAAGGAAATATCCTCAGATTTAAGCTAGAAAGAAGCTTCCTGAGAAACTGCTTTGTGGTGAGTGAATTCATCTCACAGATTTACATCTTTCTTTTCATTGAGCACTTTGGTAACACCGTTTTTCTGGAATCTGCAAAGGGATATTTGGGAGCGCATAGTGTCCAATGACAAAAAAGGAAATATATTCTGGTAAAAACTGGAGAGACGTTTTCTGAGAAACTCCTTTGTGATGCGTACATTTTTCTCAGAGAGCTAAACATTTCTGTTGAGGGAGCACTTTGGCATCACAGTTTTTGTGGTGTCTTAGAAGGGATATTTGGGAGCGCTTTGAAGTCTATGGTGGAAAAGGAAATATCTTCAGATAAAAATTAGAAAGAAGCTTCCTGAGAAACTACTTTGTAATGGGTAAATTTTCTCACAGAGGTAAACCACTCTATCATTGCACAGTTTTGTAGCACTGTTTTTGTGGAATCTGCAGTGGGATATTTAGGAGAACATAGAGGCCTAAGATGAAAAAGAAAATTCTTCAGGTAAAAACTGGAGAGAAGCTTTCAGAGAAACTCCTTTGTTATGTGTACATTCATCTCATAGAGCTAAACGTTTCTGTTGAGGGAGCACTTTGGCATCACTGTCTTTGTGGTGTCAGAGAAGGGATATTTGGGAGGGAATAAAAGCCTATGGTGGAAAAGGAAATATCCTCAGATAAAAATGACACAGAAGCTTTCTGAGAAACTGCTTTTTGATGGGTCAATTTATCTCACAGAATGACATCATTCTTTTCATGGAGCAGTTTCTTAGCACTGTTTTTGTGGAATCTGCAGAGGGATATTTTGGAGCTCATAGTGGTGTGACGTGAAAACAGAAAATTCTTCAGGTAACAACTGGAGAGAAGCTTTTGGAGAAACTCCTTTGTGATGTGTGCATTTGTCTCATCGAGCTCTACATTTCTGTACAGGGAGCACTTTGTCATCACTGTTTTTGTGGTGTCCAAGAAGGGTTATTTGGGAGCATGTTGAAGCCACTGGTGGAAAAAGGAAATATCCTCAGATAAAAACCAAAACAAAGAATTCTGAGAAACTGCTTTGTGATGTGTGAATTCATCTCACAGAGTTACACTGTTCTTTTCATTGTGCAGTTTGCAAACACTGTTTTCTTGGAATCTGCAATGGGATATTATGGAGTGCATTGAAGCTGATAGTGACAAAGGAAATATACTCATATAAAAACTGGAAAGAAGCTTTCTGAGAACCCAACTTGTGATGTGTTAATTCATCTCACAGTGTTACAGGATTATTTTCATGGATCAGTTTGGTAGCACTGTTTTTGTGGTGTCTGAGGGGTTATTTGGGAGTGCACGGAAGTTTGCAGTGGAAAAGGAAATATCCTGAGATAAAAAATACAAAAAAAATTTTCTGAGAAATTAGTTTGTGATGGGTGAATTCATCACACCGAGTTACACCATTTTTTTCTTTGAGCAGTTTGCTAGCACTCCGTTTAAGGAATCTGCAAAGGGATATTTGAGAGCTCCTAGAGGTCTATGGTGAAAAAGGAAATAACTTCAGATAAAAACTGGAGAGAAGATTTTCGAGAAGTGGTTTTTTGATGTGTGTATTCATCTCATAGAGCTTAAACTTTTTGTTGATGGAGCAGTTCAGCATCACTGTTTTGTGGTATCTGAGAGGAGATATTTGGGAGCACATTGAAGCCTACAGTGAAAAGGAAATATCTTCAGATTTAAACTAGAAACAATCTTTCTGAGAAACTGCTTTGTGTTGGGTGAATTCATCTCACAGAGTTACACCTTTCTTTTCACTGAGCAGTTCAGTAACACTGTTTATGTGGAACCTCCAAAGGGATATTTGGGAGTGCCCAGAGTCCAGCGGTGATAAAGGGAATATTTTCAGGTTAAAAAGTGGAGAGAAGCTTTCTGAGAATCTCCTTTGTGATGTGTGCATTCAACTCATAGAGCTAAACATTTCTGTTGAGGGAGTACTTTTGTATGACTGTTTTGTGCTGTCTGAGAAGGGTATTTGGGAGTGCATTGAAGGCTAGGGTGGAAAAGGAAATAACCTCAGAAAAATATTAGAAAGAAACTTCCTGAGAAACTGATTGGTGATGTGTTAATTCATCTCACAAGGTTACATGATTCTTTTTGTGGAGCAGTTGGTAGCACTGTTTTTGGGGAATTGAGAAGGGATAATTTGGATCACATTGAAACCTATGGTGACAAAGGAAATACCCTCAGATAAAAACAAAAAAGAAGTCTTCTTAGAAACTGCTTTTTGATGTGTGAATTCATCTCACACAGTTACACTGTTTTCTATGAGTTTGCTAACACTGTGTTGTTGGAATCTGCAATGGGATACTTCTGAGTACATTGAAGCTTAGGTTCACAAAGCAAATATCTTCAGACAAAAAACTAGTAAGAAACTTCCTGACAAAATTCTATGTGATTTGTGAATTCATCTCACAGAGTAACAAGACTATTTTCATGGAGCAGTTTGGTAGCACTGTTTTGGGGAATCTGAGAAGGAATATTTGTGAGAACATTGAGGCCTATAATGAAAAGGAAATATCCTTAGATAAAAACTAGAAAGAAACTTTCTGAGAAACTGCTTTGCAATGTGTGAATTTATCTCACAGAGTTACACTATTATTTTCATTGAGCAGTTTGATAACACTGTTTTCTTGGAGTCTGCAATAGGATATTTGGGAGCGCAATGATGTCTATTGTGACAAAGGAAATAGCCTCAGATCAAAACCAAAAGGAAGTTTTCTGTGAAACTGATTTGTGATGTTTCAATTCATCTCACAGAGTCATAAAGTTCCTTTCATTGAGAAGTTTGCTAACGCGTTTTTCCTAGAATCTGCAATGGGATATTCTGGAGCTCATTGAGGAATATGGTAAAAAAGGAAATATATTCAGATAAAAGCTGAAAAGAAGCTTTCTGAGAAACCACTTTGTTATGTGTCAATTCATCTCACAGGGTTACACCATTCTTTTCATGGAGCAGTTTTGTAGCACTGTTTTTGGGGAGTCTGAGAAGGGATATTTTGAATATTATTGAAGCCTAAGGTAACGAAGCAAATATCCTCAGAAAAGAACTAGAAAGAAGATTTCTGGGAAACTGCTTTGTGTTGTGTGAATTCATCTCACAGAGTTACACCACTCTTTTCATGGGGCACTTTGGCAACACTGTTTTTGGGGAATCTGATAAGGGATATTTTGAATCTCATCGAAGCCTATGGTTACAAAGGAAATATCCTCAGATAAAAACTACAAAGAAGGTTGCTGAGAAAGTTCTTTGTGATATGTTAATTCATTTTACAGAGTTACACCTTTATTTTCATGGAGCCATTTGTTCAAACTCTTTTCATGGAATCTGCCAAGGGTTATTTGGGAGTGCATTGAGACCTATGGTGAAAGAGGAAATATCCTCAGATAAATATCAAAAAGAAGCTCTCTGTGAAACTGCTTTATGATGTGCGAATTCATCTCACAGCGTTACCAAGTTACTTTCATTGAGAAGGTTGCTAACACTTTTTTAATGGAATCTGCAATGGGATATTCTGGAGAGCATTGAGGAATATGGAGAAAACGGAAATTTGCAGTTAAAATCTAGAAAGAAGTGGTCTGAAAAACAGTTTTGTGATGTGTGAATTCATCTTACAGAGTTACACCATTCTTTTCATGGAACAGTTTGGTATCACTGTTTTTAGGGAATTTGAGAAGGGATATTTTGGATCACCTTGAAGACTAGGGTGACAATGGAAATATAATCAGATAAAAACCAGTAAGAAACTTTCTGAGAAATTTCTTTGTGATGTGTGTACTCATCTCATAGAGTAACATCTTTCTTTTCATGGAGCTGTTTGCTAACACAGTTTTCGTGCAATCTACAAAATGATATTTGGGAGTGAGTTGAGACCTATGGTGAAAAAGGAAATATCTTCAGATAAAATCTAGAAGGAAGCTTTGTGAGGAAATGCCTTGTGATGTGTGAATTCATCTCACAGAGTTACACCACACTTTTCTTGGAGCAGTTTGCTAAAACTGTTTTTGTGGAATCTGCAATAGGATATTTCGGAGCACATTGAAGCCTTTGTTGACAAAAGAAATAGCATCAGACACAAAAAGGAAGCTTTCTGTGAAACTGCTTAGTGACATGTGAATTCACCTCACAAAGTTACACCTTTATTTTTATGGCACAGTTTGATACAACTCTTTTTGGGGAATATGAGAGGGATGTTTTGGATCCCATTGAAGCCTATGGTGACAAAGGAAATATCGTCAGACAAAAACTAGAAAGAAGCTTTGTGAGAAATCACTTTGTGATGTATTAATTAATCGCAGAGAGTTACAGGATTTTTTTTTCATGGATCAGTTTTGTTGCACTGTTTTTGGGGAATCTGAGAAGGGTTACTTTCGGTTGCAATGAAGCCTAAGGTGACAAAGGAAATATCCTCTGATAAAAACTAGAAAGAATCTTTCTGAGATATTTCTTTGTGATATGTGAATTCGTCTCACAGAGTTACACCTTTCTTTTCATAGAGCAGTTTCCTAACTTGGTTTTCGTGGAATCTGCAAAGGGATAGTTTGGAGTGCCCTGAGGCCTATACAGAAAAAGGATATATCCGCAGAAAATAAATAGAAAGAAAAATTCTGAGAAACTGCTTTGTGATGTGTGAATTCAATTCACAGATTTACACCTCCCTTTTCATGGAGCGTTTTCCTAACACTATTTTCGTGGAATCTACAAAGAGATATTCGCAAGTGCATTGAGGCAAACATTGAAAAAGGAAATATCACCAGAGAAAAACTAGGAAGAAGCTTTCTGAGAAACTGCTTTGTGATTTGTGAATCCATCTCACGGAGTTACACGATCCTTTTCATGGAGCAGTTTGATAGCACTGTAATTGGGGAATCTGAGAAAGAATATTTTGGATCACATTGAAGCCTATGGTAACAAAAGAAATATCCTCAGATAAAATCTACAAAGAAACTTTCTGAGAAATTTCTTTGTGATGTGTGAATTCATTTCACAGAATTACACTGTTTTTTCAATGAGAAGTTTGCTAACACTATCTTCGTGGAATCTGAGATGGGATATTCCAGAGTTCATTGACACTTATGGTGAAAAATGAAATATCCTCAGATAAAAACTAGAAAGAAGTTTTCTGAGAAACTACTTTTGGATGTGTGCATTCATCTCATAGTGATACACTGTTGTTTTCATTGAGCAGTTTGATAACACTGTTTTTGTGGAAACTGAAATAGGATATTTGGGAGCACATTGAAGCCTATGGTGAAAAAGGAAATATTCTCAGGCAAAAGCTAGAAAGAAGCTTTCTGAGAAACGGCTTTGTGATGAGTGAATTCATCTCACAGAGTTGCACCTTTCTTTACATTGAGCAATTCGGTACCACTGTTTTTGGGGCTCTGCAAAGGGACTTCCAGGAGCTCATATAGGCCTATGGTGAAAAAAGAAATATCTTCAGATAAAAACTGGATAGAAGGTTTTTGAGAAGCAGTTTTGTGATGTGTGTATTCACTCATAGAGATAAACCATTTTGTTGATTCAGCAGTTTGGCATCACTCTTTTTCTGGTGTTTGAGAAGGGATATTTGGGAGTGTATTGAGGCCGATGGTGGAAAAGTTAATATGCACAGATAAAAACTAGAAAGGAGCATTTTGAGAAATTTCTTTGTGATGGGTGAATTCAAATCCCAGAGTTAAACCATTCTTTCCATTGAACAATTTGGTAACCCTGTTTTTATTTAACCTACAAAGGGATATTCAGAGCACAGAGGAGCCTATAGTGAAAAATGAAATACCCTGAGATACAAACTAGAAAGAAGCTTGCTGAGAGACTGTTTTGTGATGGGTGAATTCATCTCACAGAGTTATATCTTTCTTTCATTGAGCAGTTTGGTAACACTGTTTTTGTGGAATATGCAAAGGGATATTTCGGAGCGGATAGAGGCCAAGGATGAAAAAGGAAATATCTTCACGTAAAAACCAGGGAGAAAGTTTCTGATAAATCCTTTGTGATGTGTGCATTCATCTCATAGAAGTAAAGCTTTCTTTTCAGAGAGCAGTTTGGCATCACTGTTTTTGTGGGATCCAAGAAGGGGTATTTGGGAGCACATGGAAGTCACTGGTGGAAAAGGAAATATCCTGAAATAAAAACTAGAAAGAAGATTTCTGAGAAATTTCTTTGTGATTGGTAAATTGGTCACACAGAGTTACACCTTTTTTTTTTGAGCAGTTTGGTAACACTTGTTTTTATGGAATCTGCAAAGGGATATTTGGGAGCACATAGAGGCCTAAGGTGAAAAAAAATTTCTCCAGGTAAAAACTGGAGAGAAGCCTCTGGAGAAAATCCTTTCTGATGTGTACATTCATCTCACATTGCTAAACGTTTCTATGGAGGGAGGACTTTGGCATCACTGTTTTTGTGTTTTCTGAGAAGGGATATTTGGGAGTGCATTGAAGCTTATGGTGACAAATGAAATATCCTCAGACAAAAACCAAAAAGAATCATTCTGAGAAACTGCTTTGTGATGTGTGAATTCATTTCACTGATTTACACCTTTCTTTTCATGGAGGAGTTTGCTAACACTATTTTCATGGAATCAGTAAAGGGATATTCGCGAGTGCATTGAGGCAAATGGTGAAAAAGGAAATATCCTAAGACAAAAACTAGAAAGATGCTTTCTGAGAAACTACTTGGTGATTTATGAATTTTTCTTACAGAGTTACACCATTCTTTTCATGGAGCAGTTTGGTAGCACTGTTTTTGAGGAATCTGAGAAAGGATATTTTGGAATGCATTGAAGCCTATGGTGAAAAAGGAAATATCCACAGATAAAATCTAGAAAGAAACTTTCTGGTAAACTTCTTTGTGATGTGCAAATTCATCTCACAGAGTTTCAACTTTCTTTTCGTGTAGCAGTTTGCATACATTATTTTGGTGGAATCTGAAGAGTGATATGTGGGAGTGCATTGAGGATTATGGTGAAAAAGGAAATATCCTCAGATAAAAACTAGAAAGACGCTTTCTGAGAAACTAATTTTGGATGTGTGATTTCATCTCACAGAGATACACTGCTGTTTCCATTGAGCAGTTTGATAACACGGTTTTCGTAGAATCTGCTTAGGATCTTTGGGAGCGCATTGAACCCTATGGTGACAAAGGAAATATCTTCAGACAAAAACCAAAAAGAAGCTTTCTCAGAAACTGCTTTTTATTATGTGAGTTCATCTCACAGATTTACACGATTCTATTCATGGAGCAGTTTGCTAACACTGTTTTTGTGGAATCTCTGAAGTGATATTTGCGAGCACCTTGAGGCCTATGGTGCAAAAGGAAATACCCTCAGACAGAAACTAGAAAGAAGATATTTGAGAAACTGCTTTGTGATTTGTTAATTCATCTCACAGAGTTACACGATACTTTTCATGGAGCAGTTTCATAACACTGTTTTTGGGGAATCTGAGAAGGGAAATTTTGGATGGCATTGAAGCCTATGGTGGCAAAGGAATTATTCTCAGATAAAAACTAGAAAGAAGTTTTCTGAGTAAGTTTTTTGTAATGTGTGAATTCATCTCACAGAGTTACACCTTTCACTTCATGGAACATTTTTCTAAACCTGTTTTCATGGAATCTGCAAAGGGATATTTGGGAGCGCTTTGAGGCCTACGGTGAAAAAGGAAGTAACCTCAGATTAATACCAGAAAGAATCTTTCTGGGAAACTGCTTTGTGATGGTTGAATTCATCTCACAGATTTACACTGTCCTTTTCATTTATCAATTTGCTTGCACTGTTTTCTTGGAATCTGCAATCTGATATTTTGGAATTCATTGAAGCTTATGGTGACAAAGGAAATATCCTCATATGAAAACCAGAAAGAAGCTTTCTGAGAAACTCCTTTGTGATGGGTGAATTCATCATACAGAGTTACACATTTCTTTTCATTGAGCAGTTTGGTGGCACCGGTTTTGGGGAATCTGCAAAGGGATTTTTCGGAACTCATTGAGGTCTATGGTGAAAAAGAAAATATCTTCAGATCAAAACTGGAGAGAAGGTTTTTGGATAACTGTTTTGTGATGTATTCACCTCATATAAATAAACCATTTTGTTGATTGAGCAGTTGGTCATCACTATATTTGTGGAGTCTGAGAATGGACATTTGGGAGCACATTGAGGCTGATGGTGAAAAAGTAAACAGGCACAGATAAAAGCTAGAAAGGTGCTTTCAGAGAAATTTCCTTGTGATGGGTGAATTTAGCAGACACAGTTACAAGTTTCTTTTTTTGAGCAGTTTGGTAGCACTGTTTTTCTGGAATCTGCAAAGGGATATTCGGGAGCTCCTAGAGGCCTATGGTGAAAAAGGAAATAACTTCAGATTAAAATTTGGAGAAACTTTTCGAGAAACGGTTGTGTGATGTCTATATTCATCTCAGAGTGTAACGTTTTTGTTGATTGAGAAGATCACCATCACTGTTTTTGTGGTATCTGAAAGCAGTTATTTGGGAGCACATTGAAGACTATGTTGAAAAAGGAAATATTCTCATATTTAAACTAGAAATAAACTTTCTGAGAAACTACTTTTGGATGGGTGAATCTTCTCACAGAGGTACACTGGTGTTTTCATTGAGCAGTTTGATAACACTGCTTTCGAGGGATCTGTAATAGGATATTTGGGAGTGCATTGAAGACTATGGTGACAAAGGAAATACCTTCAGATAAAAACCAAAGAGAAGATTTCTGAGAAACTGCTTTGTGATGTGTGAACTCATTTCACAGAGTTACACTGTTCTTTTCATTGAGCAGTTTGTTAACACTGTTTACATGGAATCTGCAATGGGATATTTTGGAGTGCATTGAAGCTTCGGGTGACAAAGGAAATATCCTCATATAAAAAATAGAAAGAAGCTTTCTGAGAAACAGTTTTGTGATGTGTTAATTCACCTCAGAGAATTATACGATCCTTTTCATGGATGAGTTTGTTAACAGTGTTTTTGGGGCTGGGCGCGGTTGCTCAAGCCTGTAATCCCAGCACTTTGGGAGGTCGAGGTGGGCGGATCACAAGGTCAGGAGATCGAGACCATCCTGGCTAACACCGTGAAACCCCGTCGCTACTAAAAAAGTACAAAAAACTAGCCAGGCATGGTGGTGGGCGCCTGTAGTCCCAGCTACTTGGGAGGCTGAGGCAGGAGAATGGCATGAACCTGGGGGGCCGAGCTTGCAGTGAGCCGAGATCCCACCACTGCACTCCAGCCTGGGGCACAGAGCTAGACTCCATCTCAAAAAAAAAAACAAAAACAAAAACAAAAACCAAATAACAATGTTTTTGGGTATTCAGAGAAAGGATATTTTGGATCACGTTGAAACCTATGGTGACAAAGGAAATATCCTCAGATAAAAACTAGAAAGAAGCTTTCTGAGAAAGTTCTATGGGATGTGTGAATTCATCCAACAGAGTTACACCTTTCTTTTCATAGAGAAGTTTGCTAATACAGTTGTCATGGAATCAGCAAAGGGATATTTGGAAGCGCATTGATGCCTATGGTGAAAGAGTAAAAATCCTCTGATAAAAACTAGAAAGAAGCTTTCTGAGAAAGTGCTTTGTGACGTTTGAATTCATGTCTAAGATGTATACTGTTCTTTTCATCAAGCAGTTTGGTAACACTGTTTTCTTGTAATCTGCAATGGGATATTTGGGAGTGCATTGAGGTCTATAGTGAAAAAGGAAATATCCCAACATACAAACTAGGAAAAAACCTTCTGATGAACGGCTTTGTGATGTGTGAATTTATTACACAGAGTTACACCTTTCTTTTCATGAAGCAGTTTCCTAACACTCTTTTCCTGGAATTGGCAAAGGATATTTCGGAGGGCATTGAGGCCTATAGTGAAAAAGTAAATATCTTCAGATACAAACTAGGAAGAAGCCTTCTGATAGATGGCTTTGTGACGTGTGAATTCACCACACAGAGATACACCATTCCATTCATTGAGCAGTTTGATAACACTGTTTTCATGGAATCTGCAATAGGATATTTGGGAGCACATTGAAGTCAATGTTGACACAGGAAGTATCCTCAGATAAAAACCAAAAATATGCTTTCAGAGAAACTGCTTTGTGATGTGCGAATTCATCTCACAGAGGTACACTCGTCTCTTCATTGAGCAGTTTGTCAACACTGTTTTCTTGGAATCTTCAATGTGATATTTTGGAGCGCATTGAAGCTTTTGTTGACAAAGGAAATATCCTCAGACAAAAACTAGAAAGAAGCTTTCTGAGAAACTGTTTTGTGATTTATGAATTCATCTCACAGAGCTACATAATTCTTTTCATGGAGCAGTTTGGTAGCGCTGTTTTTGGGTAATCTGAGAAGGGATATTTTGGATTGCATGAAAGCCTATGGTGACAAAGGAAATATCCTCAGACAAAAAGTAGAAAGAAGCTTTCTGATAAACTTTTTTGTAATGTGTGAATTCACCTCACAGAATTACATGATTTTTTTCATGGAGCAGTTTGGTAGCACTGTTTTTGGGGAATCTGAGAAGGGATACTTTGGAACGCATTGAAGACTATGGTGACAAAGGAAATATCCTCAGATAAAAAATAGAAAATATCTTTATGAGAAACTGCTTTGCACTGTGTGAATTCATGTCACAGGTTTACACCATTGTTTTCATTGAGCTGTTTGATAATACTGTTTTCATGGAATCTGTGAAGGGATATTTGGAAGCACTTTGAGGGCTATGGTGAAAAAGGAAATATCCTCAGATAAAAACTAGAAAGAAGCTTTCTGAGAATCTGCTTTGTGATGAGTGACTTCACCTCAGAGAGTTACACTGTTCTTTTCATTGAGCAGTTTGCTATCCCGTTTTGTTGGAATCTGCAATTGGATATTTCAGAGTGCATTGAAGCTTATAGTGACAAAGGAAATATCCTCAGAGAAAAACTAGAAAGAAGCTTTCTAAGAAAATACTTTGTGATTAGGGAATTCATGTCACAGAGTGACACGATTCTTTCATGGAGCAGTTTCGTAGCATTGTTTTTGGGGAATCTGAGTAGGGATATTTTGGATTGCATTGATGCCTATGGTGACAAAGGAAATATCCTCAGATAAAAACTAGAAAGAAACTTTCTGAGAAACTGCTTTGTGATGTGTGAATTCATCTCACAGAGTTACACTATCCTTTTTAAGGAACAATTTACTGATACTGTTTTCTTGGAATCTACAAAAGGATATTTGGGAGTGCATTGAGGCCCCTAGTGAAAAAGGAATTATTCTCAGATAGAAACTAGAAAGGAGCTTTCTGAGAAACTGCTTTCTGATGTGCGAATTCATCTCATGGCATTACAGCATTCTTTTCATTGAACTGTTCAATAACACTGTTTTCATGAAATCTGTGAAGGGACATTTGGGAGCCCTTTGAGGCCTGTGGTGAAATAGGAAATTTCCTCAGATCAAAACTTGAAAGAAGTTTTCTGAGAAACTGCTTTGTGATGTGTGAATTCATCTCACAGAGATACACTGTCCTTTTCATTGAGAAGTTTGCTAACACTGTTTTCCTGCTATCTGCAATGGGATATTTGGGAGCGCATTGAAGCTTATGGTGACAAAGGAATTATCCTCAGACAAAACGTAGAAAGAAGCTTCCGAGAAACTGCTTTGTGATTTGTAAATACATCGCAAAGAGTTACACGATTCTTTTCATGGAGCAGATTGGTTGCCCTGTTTTTGGGGAATCTGAGAATGTATGTTTTGAATCTTATTAAATACTATGGTGACAAATGAAATATCCTCACATAAAAACTAGAAAGAAGCTTTCTGAGAAAGTTCTTTTTCATATGAGCACATTGAGGACTATGGTTAAAAAGGAAATATCCTCAGATAAAAACTAGAATGAAGCTTTCTAGGAAACTGCTTTTTGATACGTGAATTCACCTCACAGTGTTACACTTTTCTTTTCATTGAGCTGTTTGCTAACACTGTTTTCTTGGAAACTGCAAAGGGATATTTCGCAGCTCATTGAAGCTTAGCGTGACAAAGGAAATATCCTCATACAAAAACTAGAAAAAAACTTGCTGAGAAACCGATTTGTAATGTGCTAATTCATCTAAAAGGGTTACATGATCCTTTTCATGGATCAGTTTCGTAACAGTGTTTTTGGGGAATTGGAGAAGGAATATTTCGCATTGCATTGAAGCCTATGTGACAAAGGAAATATTCTCAGATAAAAACTAGAAAGAATGTTTCTGAGAAAGTTCTTTCTGATGTGTTAATTCATCTCAAAGAGTTACACCTATGATTTCATAGAGCAGTTTGCTAACACTCTTTAACTGGGATCTGCAATTGAATATTTGGGAGCACATTGAGGCCTGAAGTGAAAAAGGAAATATCCTCAGTTAAAAACTAGAAAGAAGCTCTCTGAGAAACTGCTTTGTGATGTATGAATTCATCTCACAGAGTTATACTGTTCTTTTCATTGAGCACTTGATGAAAACTCTTTTCTTGGAATCTGCTGTGGAATACTTCAGAACGCATTGAAGCTTATGGTGAGAAAGGAAATATCCTCAATAAAAACTAGAAAGAAGTTTTCTGAGACACCACTTTGTGATGTGTTAATTCATCTCAAAGTGTTACACGATCCTTTTCATTCACCATTTTGGTAGCAGTGTTTTTGGGGAATATGAGAAAGGATATTTTGTATCATATTGATGAAAAAGGAAATATCCTTAGATAAAAACTTGAAAGAAGCTTTCTGAGAAACTACTTTCTGATGTGTTAATTCATCCCACATAGTTACACATTTATTTTCATGGAGCAGTTTGCAAGCACGGTTTCCCTGGAATCTGCAAAGTATATTTTGAAGTGCATTGAGGCCTATAGTGGAAAAAAAAATATATCACCAGATAAAAACTAGAAAGAATCTTTCTGAGAAACTGTTTTGAGATGTGTGAATTCATCTCACAGAGTTACACTGTTCTTTTCATTGCTTAGTTTGCTATCACTGTTTTCTAGGAATCTTCAATGGGATATTTCAGAGGACATTGAAGCTTATGGTGAAAAAGGAAGTAACCTCAGCCAAAAACTAGAAAGAAGCTTTCTAAGAAACTGCTTTGTGATTTTTGAATTCATCTCACAGAGTTACATGAAACTTTTCTAGGAGTAGTTTGGTAGCACTGTTTTGGGGGAATCTTTGAATGGATACTTTGGATCGCTTTGAAGCTTATGGTGACAAAGGAATTATCCTCAGATAAAAACTAGAAAGAAGTTTTCTGAGAAAGTTCTTTGTGATGTGTGATTTCATCTCACGGAATTACAACTTTCTTTTCATAGAGCAGTTTGCTAATAGTGTTTTTGTGGAATCTTCAAAGGGATATATGGGAGCGCATGAGGCCTATAATGAAAAAGGAAATATCCTCCTATAAACACTAGAAAGAAGCTTTCAGGGAAAATTATTTGTGTTGTGTGAATTCATCTCACAGTGTTACACTGTTCTTTTCATTTAGCAGTTCGCTAAAATTGTTTTCTTGAAATCTTCAATGCAATATTTCGGAGTGCATTGAAGCTTATGGTGACAAAGGAAATATCCTCGTGTGAAAACTAGAAAGAAGGTTTCTAAGAAACCACTTTGTGATGTGTTAATTCTTCTCACAGAGTTACACAATAATTTTCATGGATCTGTTTGGTAGCACTGACATTGGGGAACTTAGAGGGGATATTCTGGATCGCATTGAAGCTTACGGTGACAATGGAAATATCCCGAGATAAAAACTATAAGGAAGATTTCTGAGAAATTTTCCTGTGATGTGGAAATTCAACTCACAGTGTTACACCTTTCTTTTTATGGAGCAGTTTGCTAACACTCTTTTCCTGGAATCTGCAATCGTTTATTTGGGAGCACATTGAGGCCTATGGTGAAAAAGGAAATATCCTCAGATAATAACCATAAAGAAGTTTTCTGACAAACTCCTTTGTGATGTGTGAATTCATGTAACAGAGTTACACTGTTCTTTTCTTTTAGCAGTCTGCTAAGACTGTTTTCTTGGAATCTGCAATGGGATATTTTGGAGCACATTGAAGTTTATAGTGTCAAAGGAAATATGTTCACAGAAAAAAATAGAAGTTTTCTGAGAAACAGCATTGTGATGTGTTAATTCATCTCACAGAGTTACACGATTCTTTTCATGGATCAGTTTGGTGGCACTGTTTATGGGGAAACTGAGAAGGGATATTTTGTGTCACAATGAAGCCCTTGGTGACTAAGGAAATATCCTCAGATAAAAACCACCAAGAAACTTTCTGAGAAAGTTCTTTTTGATGTGTGAATACATCTCACAGGTTTATACCTTTCTTTTCATGTAACTGTTGTTAACACTGTTTTCGTGGAATCTGCAAAGAGAAATTTGGGAGTGCATTGTGGCCTAGAGTGAAAAAGGAAATATCTTCAGATAAAAATCAGAAAGAAACTTTCTGAGAAACTGCTTTCTGAAGTGTGAATTCATCTCACAAAACTACACCATTCTTTTCATTGAGCAGTTTGATAACACTTTTTTCATGGAATCTGCAATAGGATATTTGGGAGTGCATTGAAGCCTATGGTGACTAAAGGAATATCCTCACATAAAAAAACAAAAAAAAGTCTTTCTGAGAAACTGCTTTGTGATGTGTGAATCCATCTCACAGAGTTACACTGTTCTTTTCATTGAGCATGGTGCTAAGACTGTTTCCTTGGAAACTCTAATGGGATATTGTGGAGCACATTGAAGATAATTGTGACAAAGGAAATATCCTCATATTAAAAGTAGAATGAACATTTCTGAGAAATTGCTTTTGTTGTGTTAATTCATCTCACAGAGATATATTATTCTTTTCATGGATCTGTTTGGTAGCACTGTTTTTGTGGTGTCTGAGAAGGGATATTTGGGAGCACTTGGAAGCTGATGGTGGAAAAGGAAATACCCTGAGATAAAAACTAGAAAGAAGCTTTCTGTGAAATTTCTTTTTGATGGTTGAATTCATCACACAGAGTTACACCTTTATTTTCCTTGAGTAGTTTGGTAGCACTGTTTTTATGGAATCTGCAAGGGGATGTTCAGGAGCTCCAAGGGCCTATGGTGAAAAAGGAAACAACTTCAGATAAACCTGGAGAGAAGATTTTCGAGAAACGGTTTTGTGATATGTGTATTTGTGTCATAGAATTTAACCTCTTTGTTGGTTGAGCAGTCCATCATCACTGTTTTTGTGGCACCTCAGAAGAGGTATTTAGGAGCCCACTGAAGTCTACGGTGACAAAGGAAATATCATCAGACAGAAAACCAAAAGAAGCTTTCTGAGAAACTGCTTTGTGATGTGTGAATTCATGTCACGATTTACACCTTTATTTTCATGGAGCAGATTGCTAACCCTATTTTTGTGGAATCTGAAAAGGAATATTCACAAGCGCATTGAGGCAAATGGTGAAAAGGGACATATCCTCAGACAAAAAGTAGAAAGAAGCTTTCTGAGAAACTGCCTTGTGATGGGTGAATTCATCTCACAGAGTTACACCACTGTTTTCATGGAGCAGTTTGGTAGCACTGTTTTTGTGGAATCTGAGAAAGGATATTTTGAATTGCATTGAAGCATGTGGTGACAAAGGAAATACGCACCGATAAAAAAATAGAAGGAAGTTTTCTAGAAAAGTTCTTTGTGACGTGTGTATTCATCTCACCAAGTTACACTTTTCTTTCATTAAGCAGTTTGCTAAAACTGTTTTCCTGGAATCTGCAAACGGATATTTGTGAGTGCATTGAGGCCTATCGTGAAAAAATATATATCCTCTAGAAAGAAGCTTTCTGAATAACTATTTTGTGATGTGTGAATTCATCTCACAGAGTGATACTTTTCTTTTCATCGAGCAGTTTCATAACACTGTTTTCCTGGAATCTGCAATAGGATATTTGGGAGCATATCCAAGCCTATGGTGACGAAGGAAATAACCACAGATAAAAACTAGAAAGAAGCTTTCTGAGAAACTCATTTGTGATTTTAGAATTAATCTCACAGAGTTACATGATTCCTTTCATGGAGAAGTTTGGTAGTCCTGTTTCTGGGGAATCTGAGAAGGGATATTTTGGATCTCATTGAAGCCTATGGTGTCAAAAGAAATATTCTCAGATAAAAAGTAGAAAGAAGCTTTATTTGAAACTGCTTTGTGATGTGTGAATCGATCTCACAGTGTACCCCCTTCTTTTCATGAAGCATTTTGCGAACACTGTTTTCGTGAAATCTGCAAATGGATACTTGGGAGCACTTTGAGGCCTTTGGTGAAAAGGAAATATACTCCAATAAATACTAGAAAGAATCTTCCTGAGAAATTGTTTTGTGATGCGTGAATTCATCTCACATTGTTACACCATTCTTTTCACTGAGCAGTTGGCTAACACTGTTTTCATTGAATCTGCAAAGGGATACTTTGGAGTGCATTGAAGCTTAAGGTGACAAAGGAAATAACCTCATATAAAAACTAGAAAGAAGCTTTCTGAGAAATTGCTTGATGATATGTTAATTCAACTCTCTGAGTTAAATGATTCTTTTCATGGATCAGTTTGTTAGTAGTGTTTTGATGAATCTGCAAACGAATAATTTGGATTGCATTGAAGCCTATAGTGACAAAGGAATTATCCTCAGAAAAAACTAGAAAGAAGCTTTCTGAGAAAGTTCTTTGTGATGTGTAATTCATTTCACAGTGTTACACCTTTCTTTTCATGGACCGGTACGCTAACACTCTTTTCATGGAATCTGCAAAGGGGTGTTTTTTAGCACATTGAGGCCTGTAGTGGAAAATGTAACATCCTCAGATAAAAATGAGAAAGAAGCTTTCTGAGAAACTGCTTTCTGATGTGTTAATTCATCACACAGAGTTACATGATTCCTTTCATGAACTAGTTTGGTAGCACTGTTTTTGGGGAATCTGAGAAGGAATATTTTCGATCGCAGTGAAGCCTATGGTGACATAGGAAATATCCTCAGATAAAAACTAGAAAGAAGCTTTCTGAGAAAGCTTCTTGTGATGTGTGAATTCATCTCACAGAGTTAAATCTTTCTTTTTATGGAGTAGTTTGGTAACACTGTTTTCGTGGAATCTGCAATAGGATATTTTGGAGTACTTTGAAGCCTCTGGTGAAAAAGGAAATATCCTTAGGTAAAAACAAAAAGAAACTTTGTGACAAACTACCTTGTGATGTGAATTCGTCTCACTGAGTTACACTGTTCTATTCATTGAGCTGTTTACTAACACTGTTTTCTTGAAAATTGCAATGGGAAATTTCAGAGTGCATTGAAGCTTATGGTGACAAAGGAAATATCCTCAGACAAAAGCTAGAAAGGTTTCTGAGCTACTACTTTGTGATTTGGGAATTCATCTCCTGGACTTATGCCTTTATTTTCTTGGAGAACTTTACTAACACTGATTTCGTGGAATCTGGATGGAGTAATTTGGCAGCAACTTGAGTCCTATGGTGAAATAGTAAATACTGTTAGATAAAAACTAGAAAGAATCTTTCTGAGAAAATGCTTTGTGATGTATGAATTCAACTCACAGAGTTACAATGTTCTTTTCATTGAGCAGTTTGCTATAACTGTTTTCAAGGCATCTGCAAAGATATATATGGGAGCACATTGAGGCCTATGGTGAAAAAGGAAATATCGTCAGATAAAAACGAGAAAGAAGCTTTCTCAGAAACTACTTTGTGATGTGTGAATTCATCTCACAGTGCTACATGATTCTTTTCATGGATCAGTTTGGTAGCACAGTTTCTGGGGAATCTGAGAAGGCATACTTTGGAATGCATTGAAGCCTATGGTGACAAAAGAAATATAATCAGATAAAAACTAGAAAGAAACGTTCTGAGAAAGTTCTTTGTAATGTGTGAACTCATCTTACAGAGTTACACCTTTCTTTTCATTGCGCAGTTTGCTAACACTGTTTTCCTGGAATCTGCAATGGGATATTTGGGAGCGCATTGAGGCCTATGGTGAAAAAATAAATATCCTCAGATAAAAACTAAAAACAAGCTTTCTGAGAAACTGCTTTGTGATGTGTGAATTCATCTCACAGAGTTACATTGTTCTTTTCATTGAGCAGTTTTCTAACACAGTTTTCGTCGAATCAGCAATGGGATATTTTGGAGAGCATTGAAGCTTAAGGTGACAAAGGGAATATCCTCAGGCAAAAACTAGAAAGTAGCTTTCTGAGAAACTGCTTGGTGATGTATGTATTCATCTCACAGAGTAACACCTTTCTTTTCATGGATCAGTTTGCTAACACTATTTTCTTGGAATCTACCAAGGGATATTTGGGATCGAGTTGAGGCCTATGGTGAAAAAGGAAATATCCTCTGAAAAAAACTTGGAAGAAGCTTCTGAGATACTGCTTTGTGACATGTGAATTCATCTCACTGAGTTACACCACTCTTTTCATGGAGCAGTTTTGTAGCACTGTTTTTGGGGAATCTGAGAAGGGATAATTTGAATCACATTGAAGCCTATACAATATACAATTGAAGCCTATACAAAGGAAATGAACTCAGATAACAACTATAAAGAAGCTTTCTGAGAAAGTTCGTTGTGATGTGGGAATTCCTCTCATAGAGTTACACCTTTCTCTTCATGGAGCAGTTTGCTAACACCGTTTTTGTGGAATCTGTAAAGTGATATTTGGGAGCACCTTGAGGCCTATAGTGAAAATGGAAATAACCTCAGATAAAAAAGAGAAAAAACTGTGAGAAACTGCTTGCAATGTGTGTATTCATCTCCCAGAGTTACACTGTTCTTAGAGCAGTTTGCTAACACTGTTTTCTTAGGTTCTGTAATCTGATATTTTGGAGGGCATTGAAGCTGAGGGTGACAAAGGAAATATCCTCATATAAGAAGTAGAGAGAAGCTTTCTGAGAAACTGCTTTGTGATGTTTAATTCATCTCACAAAGTTATAAGATTCTTTACATGGATCCAATTTGTAAAACTGGTTTTGGGCAAACTGAGAAGGGATATTTTGGATCACACTGAAGCCTATGGTGACAAAGGAAATATCCTCTCATAAAAGTAGAAAGAAGCTTTCTGAGAAACTTCTTGGTGATGTGTGGATTCATGACAAAGTATTACACTTCGCTGCAATTGGATATTTGAGAGCGTATTGAGTGCTATGTTGAAAAACAAAATTTCCCTAGATGAAAACTGGAAAGAACCTTCCTCAGAAATCACTTTGTGATGTGTGAATTTATCTCACAGAGTCACACCATTCTTTACATTGAGCAGTTTTCTAACACTGTTTTCACAGAATCTGCAAAGGGACATATGGGAATGCATTGAGGCCTATGGGGTAAAAGGAAATATCCTCAGTTAAAAACTAGAAAGAAGCTTTCTGAGAAGCTGCTTTTTGATGTGTGAATTCATCTCACAGTGTTACAGTGTTCTTTTCATTGACCAGTTTGCTAACACTGTTTTCTTGGATTCTGCAATTGGATATTTCAGAGCGCACTGATGCTTATGGTGACATAGGAAAAATCCTCATACAAAAAATAGAAAGAAGCTTTCTGACAAACTGCTTTGTGATGTGTTAATTCATCCCACAGAGTTAGACGATTCTTTCCATGTATCAGTTTGGTAGCACTGTTTTTGGGGAATCTGAGAACGGATATTTCGGATCGTATTGAAGCTTATGGCAGCATAGCAAATATCCTCAGATAATAACTAGAAATAAGCTTTCTGAGACTGTTCTTTTTGATGTGTGAACTCACTCACAGAGTTACACCGTTCTTTTTATTGAGCAGTTTGATAAGATTGTTTTTGAGGAATCTGCAGTAGGATATTTGGGAGTACATTGAAGCCTATGGTGACAAAGGTATTATCCTAAGATAAAACCCAAAAAGTAGCTTTCTGAGGATGTGCTATGTGATTTGTGAATTCACCTCCCAGAGTTACACCTTACGTTTCATGGAACAGTTTGCTAACACTGTTTTTTGTGGAATCTGCAAAGAAATATTTGGGAGCACATTGAGGCCTATAGTGAAAAACGAAATATCCTGAGATAAAAACTAGAAAGTAGCTTTCTGAAAAACTGCTTTGTTGTGTGTGAGTTCTTCACACATATTTACACCATTGTTTTCATTGAGCAGATTGATAACACTGTTTTCATGGAATCCACGGTAGGATATTTGGTAGTGCATTGAAGCTTATGGTGACAAAGGAAATATCCCCAGATAAAAACCAAAAGAAGCCTTCTGTGAAACTGCAGTGTGATGCGTGAATTCATCTCACAGATTTACACCTTTATTTTCATTGAGAAGTTTGGTAACACTTTTTTCGTGGAAACTGCAAATGGGGTATTCAGGAGTACAGTGAGAAATACGGTGAAAAAGGAAATATCCTCAGATAATAACTAGAAAGAAACTTTCTGAGAAACAGTTTTGTGATGTATGAATACATCTCACAGAGTTACACCCTTCTTTTTGTGGAGTAGTTTGCTAACGCTGTTATCATCTAATCTGCAACGGGATATTTCAGAGCAAATGGTGGACTACAGTGGAAAGGGAAATATCCTCAGAAAAAACTAGAAAGAAACTTAATGAGAAACTGATTTGTGATGTGTGAATTCATCTCACAGAGTTACACTGTTCTTTTCATTGAGGTGATTGCCAACACTCTTCTCTTGGAATCTGCAATGGTATATTTGGGAGTGCATTGGAGTTTATAGTGACAAAGGAAATATCCTCGTATAAAAACTACAAAAAATATTTCTGAGAAACTGATTGTGATGGGATTATTGATCTCACAGAGTTACAGGATACTTTTCATGGATCAGTTTGGTAGCACTGTTATTGGGGAATCTGAGGAGGGATATTTTCAATCGCTTTGAAGCCTACAGTGACAAAGGAAATATCCTCAGATCAAAACTAGAAAGAAGCTTTCTGAGAAACTGCGTTATGATGTGCGAATTCATCTCATAGAGTTACACGTTCCTTTCCTTTCAAGGAGCATTTTACTAACACTGCTTTCGTGGAATCTGTAAATTGATATTGGGGAGCATATTGGGGTCTATGGTGAAAAAGAATATATCCTCACATAAAAACTAGAAAGAAGTTTTCTGAGAAACTGCTTTGTGATGTGTGAATTCATCTCAGAGAGTTACAATGTTGCTTTCATTGAGAAGTTTGCTAACACTGTTTTCTTGGGACCTGCAGTAGGATATTTCAGAGCACATTGAAGGTTATGGTGACAAAGGAAATATCCTCATAAAAAATCTAAAAAGAAGCGTTCTGAGAAACTGCTTTGTGTTTTCTGAATTCATCTCACAGAGTTACACCATTCTTTCATGGAGGAGTTTTATAGCACTGTTTTTGGGGAATGTGATAGGGGGTACTTTTGATTACCTTGAAGCCTATGGTGAAAAAGGAAATACCCTCAGATAAAGACTAGAAAGAAGCTTTCTGATAAACTTCTTCGTGATGTGTGTATTCATCTCACAAAGTGGCACGATTCTTTTCTTGGAGCAGTTTGGTAAAACTGTTTTCATGGAATCTGCTATAGGATATTTGGGAGCGCATTGAAGCCTATGGTATCAGAGGAAATATTCTCAGGCAAAATCTAGAAAGAAGCTTTCTATGAAACTCCTTTCTGACTTGTGAGTTAATCTAACAGACTTACACGATTCTTTCCATGGAGAAGCTTAGTAGCACTGTTATTGGGGAATCTGAGAAGGGATATTTTGGATCATATTGAAGACTATGGTGACAAATGGAATATTCTCAGATAAAAACTAGATAGAAGGTTTCTGAGAAACTGCTTTGTGATGTGTGCATTCATCTCATAGAGTAGCATAATTCTTTTCTTGGAGCAGTTTGCTAAAACTGTTTTCGTGGAATCTGTGAAGGGATATTAGGGAGTTCATCGAGGAATATGGTGAAAAAGGATTTATCCTCAGATAAAAAGTACAAAGAAGCTTTCTGAGAAACAGTTTTGTGATGCGAGAATTCATCTCACAGAGTTACACCACACTTTTCATGACGAAGTTTATTAGCACTCTTTTTGGGGAATTGGAGAAGGGATATTTGGAATTACATTGAAGTCTATGGTGACAAAGGAAATATCCTCAGAAAAAAACTAGAAAGGAACTTTCTGAGAAACTGTTTTGGGATGTGTGAATTCGTCTCAGAGAGGTACAATGTTGCTTTTGTTGAATAGTTTGTGAACACTCTTTTCTTGGCATCTGCATTCGGATCAGATATTTCGGAGCTCATTGAAGCTTATGGTGACAAATGAAATATCCTATATAAAACTACAAAGAAGCTTTCTGAGAAACTGCTTGGTGATGTGTTAATTCATCTCACAGAGTTACACAATACTTATCATGGATCCATTTGGTATCACTGTTTTTGGGGAATCTGCAATAGGATATTTGGGAGTGCATTGAAGCCTATGGTGATGAACTAAATATCCTTAGACACAAACCAAAAAGAAACTTTCCAAGAAACTGCTTTGAGATGTGTTAATTCGTCTCAGAGATTTACACCTTTCTTTTCATGGAGCAGTTTGCTAATAGTATTTTTGTGGAATCTGCAAAGGTATTCACGAGTGCATTGAGGCCTAATATGAAAAAGGAAATATCCTCGGACAAAAACTAGAAAGAAGCTTTCTGAGAAAATGCTTTGTGATATGTGAATTCATCTCACAGTGTTACATGAGTCTTTTCATGGAGCAGTTTGGTAGCACTGTTTTCTTGGAATCCTCAATGGGATATTTTGGAGTGCATTGAAGCTTATGGTGACAAAGGAAATATCCTAATATAAAAACTAGAAAGAAACTTTCTGATAAACAGCTTTGTGATGTCTTAATTCAACTCACAGAGTTACACAATTCTTATCATGGAGCAGCTTGGTAGCACTGTTTTTGGGGGATGTGCAACAGGATATTTGGGAGTGCATTGAAGCCGATGGTGACAAAGGAAATATTCTCAGATGAAAAACAAAAGGAAGCTTTCTGAAAGCTGTGTTAGCAAACTGATCAATGAACAGAAAAGTGTAACTCTGTGGAGTGGTAGCAGTTTGCTAACACTCTTTTCATGTAATCTGCAAAGGGATATTTCAGAGAGCTTTGAAGCTTATGGTGATAAAGGAAATTTCCACAGACAATAACTAAAAAGAATCTTTCTGAGAAACTGCTTTGTGATTTGTAAATCCATGACAGGGTTACACGATTCCATTCATGGATCAGTTTGCTAGCACTGTTTTTGGGGAATCTGAGGAAGGATATTTTGGATCGCCATGAAGCCAATGGTGACAAAGGACACATCCTTAGATAAAAAATAGAAAGAAGCTTTCTGAGAAAGTTATTTGTGATGTGTGAATTCATCTCACAGGGGTGCAACTTTCTTTTCATGGAGCAGTTTGCTACAAATGTTTTCGTGGAATCTCCAAAAGGACATTTGGGAGTGCAATGAGGCCCATGGTGAAAAAGGAAATATCATCAGTTAAAACTATAAAGGAACTTTCTGATAAACCGCTGTGTGATGTTTGAATTCATCTCACAGAGTTACACTGTTCTTTTCATTGAGCAGTTGTCTAACTCTGTTGTTGTGGAACCTGCAATGGGTTATTTCATAGTGGATTGAAGCTTAGGGTGACAATGAAATGTCCACAGACAAAGGAAAAAGAAGCTTTCTGAGAAACTGTTTTTTGGTCTGTGAATTCATCTCACAGATTTACAAGATTCTCATCATGGAGCAGTTTGGTAGTACCTTCTTTGGGGAATCTTAGAAGGGATACTTTGGATCCCATTGATGCCTATGGTGACAAAGGGAGTATCCTCAGATAAAATCTAAAAAGAAGCTTTCTGAGAAACTTCGTTGTGATTTGTGAATTCATGGAAACTGCAAAGTGATATTTGGAAGTGCATTAGGGCTATGGTGAAAAAGGAAATAACCAGAGATAAAACCTGGAAAGAAGCGTTCTGAGAAACTGCTTTGTGACGTGTGAATGCAACTCACAGAGTTACATATTTCTTTTCATTGATCAGTTTGCTAACTCTGTTTTCTTCAATTCTGCAATGGGATAAATCTTAGCGCAGTGAAGTCAAAGGTGACAAAGGAAATATGCTCAAACAAAAAGTAGAAAGAAGCTTTCTGAGAATCTGCTTTGTGATGTGTGAATTCAACTCAGTGAGGTACACGTGTATTTCATGGAGCCATTTGCTAGCCCAATTTTTATGGATTCTGAGAACTGATATTTCGGATCATTGGAAGACTATACAGCCAAAAAAAATATCCTCAGAGAAAAACGAGTAAGAAGTTTTCTGAGCAATTTCTTTTTGGCCTGTGAATTCATCTCACAGAATTCCACTTTTCTCTTCATGAAGCTGTTTGCAAACACTCTTCTCAGGGTATCTGCAAGTTGATATTTGGGAGCGCATTGATGGCTATGGTGAAAAAGGAAATATCTTCAGATAAAAACTGAAAAGAAGTGTTCTGAGAAACTGCATGGTGACATGTGAATGCAACTCACAGAGTTACACTTTTATGTTCATTGATCAATTAGCGAACACAGTTTTCTTCAAATATGCGGTGGGATATTTCTTTGCCCAAAGAAGCTTACAGTGACAAAGGAAATATCTTCAGATAAAAAGTAGAAAGAAGCTTTCTGAGAAACTGCTTTGTGATGTGTGAATTCAACTCATTGGGTTACAGGTATATTTCATGGAGCTGTTTGCTAGTCCTGTTTTTGTTGAGTCTGAGAACTGATATTTTGGATCGCTTTGAAGAGTATATAGCCAAAGGAAATATCCCCAGATAAAAACAAGAAAGAAGTTTCCTGAGAAATGTCTTTCTGATCTCTGAGTTCATCTCACAGAGTTCCATCTTTCTGTTCATGTAGCTGTTTGCTAACACTTTTCTCTTGGAATCTGCTAAGTGATATTTGGGAACGCATTGAAGGCTACAGTGAAAAAGGAAATATCTTCAGATAAAAACTGAAAAGAAGCGTTCTGAGAAACTGCATTGTGACCTGTGAATGCAACTCACAGTGTTACACTTTTCTTTTCATTGATCAGTTTCCTAACACTGTTTTCTTCGAATCTGCAATGGGATATTTCTTTGCCCAATGAAGCTTATGGTGACAAAGGAAATATCTTCAGATAAAAAGTAGAAAGAAGCTTTCTGAGAAACTGCTTTGTGATGTGTGAATTCAACTCACTGAGTTACAGCTGTATTTAGTGGAGCTGTTTGAGAGTCCTGTTTTTGTGGAATCTAAGACCTCATATTTTGGATTGCTTTGAATACTCTACAGCCAAAGGAAATATCCTCAGATAATAATGAGAAAGAATTTTTCTGAGAAATTTCTTTCTGATCTGTGAATTCATCTCACAGAGTTCCACCTTTCTGTTCATGAAGCTGTTTGCTAACACTCTTCTACTGAAATCTGCAGAGTGGTAATTTGGAGCACATTGAGGACTATGGTGAAAAAGGAAATATAATCAGATAAAAACAAGAAAGAAGTTTTCTGAGAAATTCCCCTGCAATCTGTGAATTTATCTCACAGAGTTCAATGTTTGTGTTGATGAAGCCGTTTGCTAACACTGTTCTCGTGGAAACTGCAAAGTGATATTTGGCAGCGCATTAGGGCTATGTTGAAAAAGGAAATATCCACAGATAAAACCTGGAAAGAAGCGTTATGAGAAACTGCTTTGTGATGAGTGAGTGCAACTCACTGAGTTACACATTTCTTTTCATTGATCAGTTTGCTAACACTCTTTTCTTCAAATCTGCAATGGGATATTTCTTTGCGCAATGAAGCTTGCGGTGACAAAGGAAATATACTCAAACAAAAAGTAGAAAGAAGCTTTCTGAGAAACAGTTTTGTGATGTGACAATTCAACTCACAGAGTTAAAGCTGTATTTCATGGAGCTGTTTGCTAGTCCTGTTTTTGTGGAATCTGAGAACTGATATTTCGGATTGCTTTGAAGAATATACAGTCAAAGGAAATATCCCCAGATAAAAAGGAGAAAGAAGTTTTCTGAGAAATGACTTTCTGATCTCTGAATTCATCTCACAGAGTTCCACCTTTCTGTTCATGAAGCTGTTTACTAACACTCTTCTCGTGGAATCTGCAAAGTGATAATTGGGAGCGCATTGAGGGCTATGAAAGAAAAGGAAATATAAACAGATAAAAAAGAGAAAGAAGTTTTCTGAGAAACTTCTTTGTGATGTGTGAATTCATCTCACAGAGTTCCACTTTTGTGTTCATGGAGCCTTTTGCTTACCCTGTTCTTGTGGAAACTGCAAAGTGATATTTGGGAGCGCATTAGGGCTATGGTGAATAAGGAAATATCCACAGATAAAACCTGGAAAGAAGCATTCTGAGAAACTGCTTGGTGATGAGTGAATGCAACTCACAGAGTTACACTTTTCTTTTCATTGATCACTTTGCTAACTCTGTTTTCTTCAATTCTGCAATGGGATATTTCTTAGCGCAATGAAGCCAACAGTGACAAAGGAAATGTGCTCAAACAAAAAGTAGAAAGAAGCTTTCTGATAATCTGTTTTGTGTTGTTTGAATTCAATTCAGTAAGTTACGCGTGTATTTTGTGGAGCCTTTTGTTAGCCCTGTTTTTATGGAATCTGAGAACTGATATTTCATATCGCTTTGAAGACTATATGGCCAAAGGAAGTAATCCTCAGAGAAAAACGAGAAAGAAGTTTTCTGAGAAATTTCTTTTTAACCTGTGAATTCATCCCACAGAGTTCCACCTTTCTGTTCATGAAGCTGTTTGCAAACACTCTTCTCATGGTATTTGCAAAGTGATACTTGGGAGTGCATTGAGGGCTATGGTGAAAAAGGAAATATCTTCAGATAAAAACTGAAAAGAAGTGTTCTTAGAAACTGCTTTGTGTTGTGTGAATACAACTCACAGAGTTACACATTTCTTTTCATTGATCAGAAAAGAAATTTCGCAGAAAACTTCTTTCTCGTTTTTATCTGAGGATATTTCATTTTCCACCATAGCCCTCAATGCACACCCAATTATCAATTTGCACATTCCACGAGAAGAGTGTTAGGAAACAGCTTCATGAACAGAAAGGTGGAACTCTATGAGATGAATTCAGAGATCTGAAAGAAATTTCACAGAAAACTTCTTTCTTGTTTTTATTTGAGGATATTTTCTTTGGCCATATAGTATTCAAAGCGATCCAAAATATGAGGTCTTAGATTCCACAAAAGCAGGACTAGCAAACAGATCCACGAAATACAGCTGTAATTCAGTGGGTTGAAGTCACACAAACAGTTTCTCAGAAAACATCTTTCTACTTTTTGTTTGAGTATATTTCCTTTGTCACCAGAAGCTTCATTGCGCAAAGAAATATCCTATTGTAGATTTGAAGAAAAGAGTGTTAGCAAACTGATCAATGAAAATAAATGTGTAACTCTGTGAGGTGCATTCACACGTTACAAAGCAGTTTCTCATAACACTTGTTTCCAGGTTTTATCCGTGAATATTTCCTTTTTCACCATAGCCCTAATGTGCTCCCAAATATCACTTTGCAGTTTATAAGAGAATAGTGTTAGTAAACGGCTCCATGAACAGAAAGGTGGAACTCTGTGAGACAAGTACACAGATCACAAAGAAGTTTCTCAGAAGACTTCTTTTCAGTTTTTATCTGAAGATATTTACTTTTTCACCGTAGCCATCAATGCACTCCCGAATATCACTTTGCAGATTCCACGAGAAGAGTGCTCTCAAACAACATCATGAACAGAAATGTGGAACTCTGAGAGAGGAACTCACAGATCAGAAAGAAAACTTCTTTCTTGTTTTTATCTGAGGATATTTCCTTTGGCTGTATAATCTTCAAAGCGATCCGAAATACCAAATCTCAGATTCCATAAAAACAGGGTTAGCAAATGGCTCTATGAAATACACGTGTAAATCAGTGGGTTAAATTCACACATCACAAAGCAGATTCTCAGAAAGATTTTTTTTTTTAATTTTTGTTTGAGCATATTTCCTTTTTCACTGTAACCTTCATTGCACAAAGAAATATCCCAAAGCAAAGCAATTTCTCAGAACGCTTCTTTCCAGGTTTTATCTGTGGATATTTCCTTTTTCAACTTAGCCCTAATGCACTCCCAAATAACACTTTGCAGTTTCCATGAGAACAGTGTTAGCAAATGGCTTCATGAACACAAAGGAGGAACTTTGTGAAATGAATTCACAGATCACAAAGAAGTTTCTCAGAAAAATTCTTTCTCATTTTTATCTAATTATATTTCCTTTTCCACCATAGCCCTCAATGCGATCCGAATTATCACTTTGCAGATTCCACAAGAAGAGTGTTAGCAAACAACTTCATGAACAAAAAGGTGGAACTCTGTGAGATGAATTCAAGATCAGAAAGAAATTTCTCAGAAAAATTCTTTCTCACTTTTCTCTGAGGATATTTCCTTTGGCCGTAAAGTATTCAAAGAGATCAAAAATATCAGGTCTTAGATTCCACAAAAACAGGACTAGCAAACAGCTCCACCAAATACAGCTGTAACTCAGTGAGTTGAATTCACACATCACAAAGCAGTTTCTCAGAAAGATTCTTTCTACTTTTCATCTGAAGATGTTTCCTTTGTCACTGTAGGCTTCATTGGGCAAAGAAATATCTCACTGCAGATTTAAAGAAAACTGTGTTAGCAAACTGATCAATGAACTGAAAAGTGTAGCTCTGTGAGTTGCATTCACACGTCACAATGCAGTTTCTCAGAACACTTATTTCCAGTTTTTATCTGAAGATATTTCCTTTTTCACTGTATCCCTCAATGCGCTCCCAAATATCACTTTGTTGATTCCACGAGTAAAGTCTTAGCAAACAGCTACATGAACAGAAAGCTAGAACTCTGTGAGATGAATTCAGAGATCAGAAAAAAATATCTCTGACAACTTCTTTCTCGTTTTTTTTCTGAAGATATTTCCTTTGGCTGTATACTCTTCAAAGCGATCCGAATATCAGTTCTCAGATTCCATGAAAACAGGACTAGCAAACAGCTCCATGAAATATAGCTGTAACTCAGTGAGCTGAATTCATACATCACAAAGCAGTTTCTCAGAAAGCTTCCTTCTACTTTTTGTTTGAGTGCATTTCCTTTGTCACCATAAGCTTCATTGTGCAAAGTAATATCCCGTTGCAGATTTGAAGAAAAGAAAGTTTGCACACTGATCCATGAAAAGAAATGTGTAACTCTGTGAGTTGTATTCACTTGTCACAAAGCAGTTTCTCATAACGATTCTTGCCAGGTTTTATCTGAGTATATTTTCTTTTTCACCGCAGCCCTCAATGCGTTCCCAAATATCACTTCGCAGTTTCCACGAGAACAGTGTTAGTAAACTGCTCCTTGAAGAGAAAGGTAGAACTCTGTGAGATGCATTCACAGATCACAAAAAAAGTTTCTTAGATAGTCTCTTTTCAGTTATTACCTGAAGATATTTCTTTTTTCACCATAGCCCTCAATGCACTCCCAAATATCACTTTGCAGATTCCACGAGAAGAGTGTTAGCAAACAGCTACATGAACAGAAAGGTGGAACTCTGTGAGATGAATTCAGAGATCAGAAGGACATTTCTAAAAAAAATTCTTTCTCATTTTTTCTGTGGATTTTTCCTTTGGCTATATACTCTTCAAAGTGATCCGAAATATCAGTTCTCAGATTCCACAATAACAGGACTAGGAAACGCTCCATGAAATACACGTGTAAATCAGTGAGTTGAATTCAAACATCACAAAGCAATTTCTCAGAAAGCTTCTTTCTACTTTTTGTTTGAACATATTTTCTTTGTCACCATAAGCTTCATTGCATTAAGAAATATCCCATTGCAGAATTGAAGAAAACAAAGTTAGCAAACTGATCCATGAAAAGTACAGTGTAACTCTGTGATTTGCATTCACACGTCACTAAGCAGTTTCTCAGAACGCTTCCTTCCATGTTTTATCTGTGGATATTTTCTTTTTCACCATAGCCCTAATGCGCTCCCAAATATCACTTTGCAGTTTCCATGAGAACAGTATTAGCAAACCGCTTCATGAACACAAAGGTGGAACTCTGTGAGATGAATTCACAGATCACAAAATAGTTTCTACGAAAATTTTCTTCTCATTTTATCTGATTATATTTCCTTTTCCACCATAGCCCTCAATGTGCTTCGAAATATCACTTTGCAGATTCCATGAGAAGAGTGTCAGCAAACAGCTTCATGAACAGAAAGGTGGATCTCTGTGAGATGAATTCACAGATCAGAATGAAGTTTCTCAGAAAACTTCTTTCTCGTTTTTATCTGAGGATATTTCCTTTGGCCATATAGAATTCAAAGTGATCCAAAATATCATGTCTTAGATTTCACAAAAACAGGACTAGCAAACAGCTCCAGGAAATACAGCTGTAACTCAGTGAGTTGAATTCACACATCACAAAGCAGGTTCTGAGAAAGCTTCTTTCTACTTTTTACCTGAAGATACTTCCTTTGTCACCGTAAGCTTCATTGGGCAAAGAAATATCCCATTGCAGATTTGAAGAAAACTGTATTAGCAAACTGATCAAAGAATAGAAAAGTTTAACTCTGTGGGTTGAATTCACACGTCACAAGGAAGTTTCCCAGAACGCTTCTTATCGGTTTTTATCTGAATATTTCCTTTTCACTGTAGCCCTTAATGCGCTTCCATATATCAACTTGCAGAATTCCACGAGAAGAGTGTGAGCAAAGAGCTACATGAACAGAAAGGTGGAACTCTGTGGGATGAATTCAGAGAACATAAATGAATTGCTCAGAAAACTTCTTTCTCGTTTTTATCTGAATATATTACCTTTGGCTGTATATTCTTCAAAGTGATCCAAAATATCAGTTCTCAGATTCCACAAAAACAGGACTAGCAAACAGCTCCACGAAATACCACTGTAACTCAATGAGTTGAATTCACACATCACAAAGCAGTTTCTCAGAATGCTTCCTTCTTCTTTTTGTTTGGGTATATTTCCATTGTCACCATAAGCTTCATTGTGCAAAGAAATATCCCATTGCAGATTTGAAGAAAAGAGAGTTAGTAAACCGATCAATGAAAAGAAATGGATAACTGCATGAGTTGCATTCAAATGTCACAAAGCAGATTCTCAGAAAGCTCCTTTCCACTTTTTCTTTGAGCATATTTCCTTTGTCAACTTAAGCTTCACTGCAGTAAGAAATATCCCATTGCAGAATTGAAGAAAACAGAGTTAGCAAACTGATCAATGAAAAGAAACGTGTAACAATGTCAGTTGCATTCACACGTCACAAAGCAGCTTCTCAGAATGCTTCTTTCCAGCTTGTATCTGTGGATATTTCCTTTTTCACCACAGCCCTAGTGTGCTCCCAAATATCAGTTTGCAGTTTCCATGAGAACAGTGTTAGCAAACGGCATCATGAACAGAAAGGTGGATCTCTGTGAGATGAATTCAGAGATCACCAAGAAGTTTCTCAGAAACTTCTTCTTCATTTTTATCTGATTATATTTCCTTTCCCACCATAGCCCTCAAAGGGCTCCCAATTATCACTTTGCAGATTGCTCGAGAAGAGTGTTTGCAAACAGCTTCATGAACAGAAAGGTGAAACTCTGTGAGATGAATTCACAGATCAGAAAGAAATTTCTCAGAAAACTTATTTCTCGTATTTATCTGAGGATATTTCCTTTGGCCGTATACTTTTCACAGTGATCTGCAATATCAGGTCTTAGATTTCACAAAAAAAGGGCTAGCTAACAGTTCCACGAAATACAGGTGTAACTCTATGTCTTGAATTTGACATCACAAATCAGTGTCTCAGAAAGCTTCTTTCTACTTTTTATCTGAATAGGTTTTCTTTGTCACCATAAGCTTGATTGGGCAAACTGATCAGTGAAAAGAAATGGGTAACTCTGTGAGTTGCATTCACACGTCACAATGCAGGCTCTCAAAACGCTTCTTTTCAGATTTATCTGAAAATATTTCCTTTTTCACTGTAGCCCTCAATGTGCTCCCAAATATCACTTTGGAGATTCCACGAGAAGAGTGTTAGCAAAGAGATTCATGAACATAAAGTGGAACTCTGTGAGATGAATTCACAGATCAGAAAGAAATTTCTCAGAAAACTTCTTTCTCGTTTTTATCTCAGGATATTTTCTTTAGTCAGAGCGTCTTCAAAGTGATCTGAAATATCAGTTCTCAGATTCCACAAAAACAGGGCTACCAAATGGCTCCACGAAATACATGTGTAACTTAGTGAGTTGAATTCACACTTCGCAAAGCAGATTCTCAGAAAGCTTTTTCTACTTTTTATTTGAGCATATTTCCTTAGTCACCACAAGCTTCATTGCACTAAGAAATATCCCATTGCAGAATAGAAGAAAGCAGAGTTAGCAAACTGATCAATGAAAAGAAATGTGTAACTCTGTGAGTTGCATTCACATGTCACAAAGCAGTTTCTCAGAACGCTAGTTTCCAGGTTTTATCTCTGGATACTTCCATTTTCATCATAGCCCTAATTCGCTCCCAAATATCACTTTGCAGATTCCGTGAGAACAGTGTTAGCAAACGGCCTCATGAACAGAAAGGTGGAACTCTGTGAGATGAATTCACAGATCACAAAGAAGTTTCTCAGAAAACTTCTTTCTCATTTTTCTCTGATTATATTTCCTTTTCTACCATGGCCCTCAATGTGCTCCCAAATATCACCTTGCAGATTCCATGAGAAGAGTGTTAGCAAATAGCTTCATGAACAGAAAGGTGGAACTCTGTGAGATCACAAAGTAGATTCTCAGAAATCTTCTTTCTCCTTTTTCTCTCATTATATTTGCTTTTCCACCATAGCACTCAATGTGCTCCCAAATATCACATTGCAGATTCCACGGGAACAGTAATAGCAAACAGCTTCATGAACAGAAAGGTGGAACTCTGTGAGATGAATTCACAGAACAGAAAGAAATATCTCAGAAAACTTCTTTTTCATTTTTATCTGAGGATATTTCCTTTTTCCGTATTGTCTTCAAAGCATTCTGAAATATCAGTTCGCAGATTCCCCAAAACAGGGATACCAAACGGATCCATGATATAGATGTGTAATTCAAAGAGTTGAATTCACGTATCACAAAGTAGTTTCTCAGAAAGGTTCTTTCTAATTTTTATCTGAGGATATTTCCTTTGTCACCATAAGTTTCATTGTGCTAATAAATATCCCATTGCAGATTTCAAGGAAACAGAGTTAGCAAACTGATCAATGAAAAGAAAAGTGTAACTCTGTGTGTTGCATTCATACGTCACAAAGCAGTTTCTCCGAATGCTTTTTTCCAGTTTTTATCTGAGGATATTTCCTTTTTCACCATAGCCCTCAATGCGCTCCCAAATATCAGTTTGCAGTTTCCACGAGAACGGTGTTAGCAAACGGCTTCATGAACAGAAAGTTGGAACTCTGGGAGATGAATTCACAGATCACAAAGAAGTTTCTCAGAAAGCTTCTTTCTCGTTTTTATCTGATTGTTTCCTTTTCACCATAGTCCTCAATGCGCTCACAAGTCTCACTTTGTAGACCTACAAGAACAGTATTAGCAAACAACTTCATGAACAGAAAGGTGGAACTCTGTGAGATGAATTCACAGAAGAGAAAGAAATTTCTCAAAAAATTTCTTTCTCTTTTTTATCTGAGGATATTTCCTTTTTCCGTATCGTCTTCAAAATGATCCAAATTATCAGTTCTGAGATTGCAGAAATAAAGGACTAGCAAACAGCTCCATGAAATACAGGTTTCACTCAGTGAATTGTATTTAGACGTCAAAAAGCAGTTACTCAGAAAGCTTCTTTCTACTTTTTATCTGAGTATATTTGCTTTGTCACCATAAGCTTCATTGTGCTAAGAAATATCCCATTGCAGATTTCAAAAAACAAAGTTAGCAAACAGATCAATGAAAAGAAAAGTGTAACTCTGTGAGTTGCATTCACAGGTCACAAAGAAGATTCTCAGAATGCTTCTTTCTAGTTTTTATCTGAGGATATCTCCTTTTTCACCAAAGCCCTCAAATGCTCCAAAATATCACCTTGCATTTTGCATGAAAACAGTGTTAGCAAATGGCTTCATGAACAGAAAGATGGAACTCTGTGAGATGAATTCACAGATCACAAAGAAGTTTCTCAGAAAGCTTACTTCTCATTTTTATCTGATTATATTTCTTTTTCCACCATTGCCCCCAAGGAACTACCGAATATCATTTTGCAGATTCCACAAGAACAGTATTAGCAAACAGCTTCATGAACAAAAAGGTGGAGAACTGTGAGATGAATTCAGAGAACAGATAGAAATTTCTCCGAAAATTTTTTTCTCGTTTTTATCTGAGGATATATCCTTTTTCCATATGGTCTTCAAAGCAATTTGAAATATCAGTTTTCAGATTGCACAAAAACAGGGCTAGCAAACGGCTTCACGAAATACAGGTATATCTCAGTGAGTTGAATTCATATATCACAAAGCAGTTTCTCGGAAAGCTTCTTTCTAGTTTTTATGTGAGGATACTTCTTTTTTCACAGGAAGCATCATTGCGCTAAGAAATATCCCATTGCAGATTTCAGGAAAACAGAGGTAGCTAACTGATCAATGAAAAGAAAAGTGTAGCTCTGTGAGTTGCATTCACATGTCACAAAGCAGTTACTCAGAAGGCTTCTTTCCAGTTTTTATCTGAGGATATTTCCTTTTGCACCATAGCCCTGTACACGTTCCCAAATACCTCTTTGCTGATTCCAAAAGAACAGTGTTAGCAAACAGCTTCATGAACAGAAAGGTGGAAGTCTGTGAGATGAATTCACAGATCAGAAACAAATTTCTCAGAAAATTTTTTTCTCGTTTTCATCTGAGGATATTTCTTTTTTCTATATCTTCTTCGAAGTGATCCAAAATATCAGTTCTCAGATTCCACAAAAACAGGGCTAGCAAACGGCTCCATGAAATACAGGTGTAACTCAGTGAGTTGAATTCACACATCACAAAGCAGTCTCTCAGAAAGCTTCTTTCTATATTTTATCTGAGGATATTTCCTTTGTCACTGTAAGCTTCATTGTGCTAAGAAATATCCCATTGCAGATTTCAAGAAAACAGAGTTAGCAAACTGATCAATGAAAAGAAAAGTGTATAGTTTTCTGAGTTGCATTCACATGTCACAAAGCAGTTTCTAAGAACGCTTCTTTCCGGTTTTTATCTGAGGACACTTCCTTTTTCACCATAGCCCTCAAGGTGCTCCCAAATATCAGTTTGCAGATCCCATAAGAACAGTGTTAGCAAACGGCTTCATGAACAGAAAGGTGTAACTTGTGAGATAAATTCACAGATCACAAAGAAGTTTCTCAGAAAGCTTCTTTCTCTTTTTTCTCTGATTATATTTCCTTTTCCACCATAGTCCTCAATGTGCTCCCAAATATCACTTTGCAGATTCCACGAGAACAGTGTTAGCAATTGGCTTCATGAAGAGAAAGGTGGAACACTATTGTATGAATTCACAGATCACAAATAAGTTTCTCAGAAAACTTCTTTCTCGTTTTATTTGAGGATATTTTCTTTTGCACCATGGCTCTCAACCTGCTCCCATATATCACTTTGCAGATTCCACGAGAACAGTGTTAGCAAATGGCTTCATGAAGAGAAAGGTGGAACACTATTGTATGAATTCACAGATCACAAAGAAGTTTCTCAGAAAACTTCTTTCTCGATTTATTTGAGGATATTTTCTTTTGCACCATGGCTCTCAACCTGCTCCCATATATCACTTTGCAGATTCCACGAGAACAGTGTTAGAAAGTGGCTTCATGAACACAAAGGTGATATACTGTGACATGAATTCACAGATCACAAAGAAGTTTCTCAGAAAGCTTCTTTTAGATTCTATCTGAGGATAATTTCTTTTCCACCATGGCCATCTATGCAGTTCCCAAATATCAATTTGCAGATTCCACAAGAACATTATTGGCAAACAGCTTCATGAACAGAAAGGTGGAACACTGTGAGATGAGTTCACAGAACAGAAAGAAATTTCTCAGAAAACTTCTTTCTCCATTTTATCTGAGGATATTTCATTTGGCTGTATGGTCTTCAAAGTGGTCTGAACTATCAGTTCTGATTCCAAAAAAACAGGCCTAGCAAACGGCTCCATGAAATACAGGTGTAACTCAGTGAGTTGAATTCACACATCACAAAGCAGTTTCTCAGAAAGCTTCTTTCCAGTTTTTCTCTGAGGATATTTTCTTTTTCACCATAGCCCTCTATGGGCTTCCAAATATCACTTTGCAAATTCCACCAAGAACAGGCTTAGCGAACGGCTTCTTGAGGGGAAAGCTGTAACTCTGTGAGATGAATTAACAGAACACTAAGCAGTTTCTCAGAAAGCTTCTTTCTACTCTTTATCTGAGGATATTTATTTTGTCACTGTAAGCTTCATTGCACTGAGAAATATCCCATTGCAGATTTCAGGAAAACAGATTTAGCAAACTGATCAATGAAAAGAAAAGTGTAACTCTGTGAGTTGCATTCACATTTCACAAAGTTGTTTCTCAGAACGCTTCTTTACAGTTTTTATCTGAGGATATTTCCTTTTTCACCATAGCCCTCCATGGGCTCCCAAATATCACTTTTTAGTTTCCACAAGAACAGTGTTAGCAAATGGCTTCATGAACAGAAAGGTGGAACTCTGTGAGATGAATTCACAGATCACAAAGAAGTTTCTCAGAAAGCTTCTTTCTCATTTTTATCTGAGGATAACTTCTTTTCCACCATAACCCTCAAAGCGTTCCCAAATATCACTTTGCAGTTTCCAGGAGAACAATGTTGGCAAACGGCTTCATGAACAGAAAGGTGGAACTCTGTGAGATGAATTCACAGATCGCAAAGAAGTTTCTCAGAAAGCTTCTTTCTCGTTTTTATCTGATTATATTTCCTTTACCTCCATAGCCCTCAAAGCGCTCCCAAATATCACTTTGCAGATTCCATGAAAACAGTGTTAGCAAACAGATTCATGAACAACTCGGTGGAATTCTGTAAGATGAATTCACAGATCACAAAGGAGTTTATCAGAAAGGTTCTATCTCATTTTTATCTGAGGGTTTTCTCTTTGGCTGTATAGTATTCAAAGCGATCCAAAATATCAGTTCTTAAATTCCACAAAAACAAGACTAACCAATAGATCCACGAAGTACAGCTGTAACTCAGTGAGTTGAATTCACACATCACAAAGCAGTTTCTCAGGAAGTTTCTTTCTACTTTTTATCTGAAGATATTTCCTTTGGCCATATAGTCATGATCGCGATCCGAAATATCAGTTCTCAGATTCCACAAAAACAGGGCTAGCAAAAGGCTCCATGAAATACAGGTGTAACTCAGTGAGTTGAAATCACCCATCACAAAGCAGTTTCTCAGAAAGCTTCTTTCTACTTTTTATCTCAGGATATTTCCTTTGGCCATATAGTCATGATAGTGATCCGAAATATCAGTTCTCAGATTCCACAAAAACAGGGCTAGCAAAAGGCTCCACGAAATACAGGTGTAACTCAGTGAGTTGAAATCACACATCACAAAGCAGTTTCTCAGAAAGCTTCTTTCTACTTTTTATCTCAGGATATTTCCTTTGTCACCGTAAGCTTCATTGCATTAAGAAATATCCCATTGCAGATTTCAAGAAAACAGAGTTAGCAAACTGATCAACGAAAGAAAAGTGTAACTCTGTGAGTTGCATTCACACGTCACAAAGCAGTTTCTCAGAACGCTTCTTTCCAGTTTCCATCTGAGGATAATTCCTTTTTCACCATAGCCCTCAAAGCGCTCCCAAATATCAGTTTGCAGATTCCAGAAGAAGAATGTTAGCAAACGGCTTCATGAACAGAAAGGTGGAACTCTGTGAGATGAATTCACAGATCCCAAAGATGTTTCTCAGAACGCTTCTTTTCATTGTTTATCTGAAGATATTTCCTTTTTCACTGTAGCCCTCAATGTGCTCCCAAATATCACTTTGCAGATTCCGGGAGAAGAGCGTTTGCAAACAGCTTCATGAACAGTAACGTGGAACTTTGTGAGATGAACTCACAGATCAAAAAGAAATTTCTCAGAAAACTTCTTTCTCGTTTTTATCTGAGGATATTTCATTTGGTATTATAGTCTTCAAAGCAATCCAAAATATCAGGACTCAGATTCCATAAAAACCGGGCTAGCAAATGGCTTCAAGAAATACATGTGTAACTCAGTGAGTTGAATTCACACATCACAAAGCAGATCCTCAGAAAGTTTCTCTCTACTCTTTGTTTGAGCATATTTCCTTTGTCACCATAAGCTTCATTATGCTAAGAAATATCCCATTGCAGAATTGAAGAAAACAGAGTTAGCAAACTGATCAATGAAAACAAATGTGTATCCCTGTGAGTTGCATTTACACGTCACAAAGCCATTTCTCAGAACGCTTCTTTCCAGGTTTAATCTATGGATATTTCCTTTTTCACCACAGCCCTAATGCACTCCCAAATATCACTTTGCAGTTAACACGAGATCATTATTAGTAAATGGCTCCATGAACAAAATGATGGAACTCTGTGAGATGAATTCACAGATCACAATGAAGTTTTCCAGAAAGCTTATTTCTCGTGTTCATCTGATTATATTTCCTTTTCCACCATAGCCCTCAATGCACTCACAAATATCACTTTGCAGATTCCTCAAGAACAGTAATAGCAAACAGCTTCATGAACAGAAAGTTGGAAATCTGTGAGATGAATTCACAGAACACACAGAAATTTCTCCAAAAATTTTTTCTCTTTTTTATCTGAGGATATTTCCTTTTTCCATATCGTCTTCAAAGCAATTCGAAATATCAGTTTTCAGATTCCACAAAAACAGGTCTAGCAAAGGGCCCCACGAAATACATTTGTAACACAGTGAGTTGAATTCACACATCACAAAGCAGTTTCATAAAGCTTCTTTCTCCTTTTTATCTGAGGATAGTTCCCTTGTCAGACTAAACTTCATTGGGCTAAGAAATAGTCCATTGCAGATTTCAAGAAAACAGAATTAGCAAACAGAACAATGAAAAGAAAATTGTAACTCTGTGAGTTACATTCACACGTCACAAAGCAGTTTCTCAAAACACTTCTTTCTAGTTTTTATCTGAGGATATTTCCTTTGTCATCATAGCACTCAATGCGCTCCCAAATATCATTTTGCAGTTTCCACAAGAACAGTGTTAGCAAACAGCTACATGAAAAGAAAGGTGGAACTCAGTGAGATGAATTCACAGATCAAAATATGTTTCTCAGAAGACTTCTTTCTAGCTTTTATCTGTGGATATTTTCTTTTCCACCGCAGCCATTGGTGTGCTCCCAAATATCAGTTTTCAGATTCCATGAGTAGAGTAATAGCAAACGGCATCAGGAACTGAAAGGTGGACCTCTGTGAGATGAATTCACAGATCACAAAGAAATTACTCAGAAATCTTCTTTCTCGTTTTTATTCTGACTATATTTCCTTTTCCACCATAGCCCTTAATGCGCTCCCAAATATCACTTTTCAGATTCCGTGAAAACCTCGTTACCAAATGGATTCATGAACAGATAGGTGGAATTCTGTGAGATGAATTCACAGATCAAAAAGAAGTCTCTCAGAAAGCTTCTTTCTCGTTTTCACTTGAGGATATTTCCTTTTTCCGTATAGTCTTCAAAGTGATCCCACATATCAGTTCTCAGATTCCACAAAAACAGGGCTAGCAAACGGATCCACAAAATGCAGGTGTAACTCAGTCAGTTGAATTCACACATCACAAAGCAGTTTCTCAGAAAGCTTCTTGCTACTTTTTATTTGAGGATATTTCCTTTGTCACCACAAGCTTCATTGTGCTAAGAAATATTCCACTGCAGATTTCAGGAAAACAGAGTTAGCAAACTCATCAATGGAAAGAAAAGTGTAATCTGTGAGTTACATTCACACGTCACAAAGCAGTTTCTCAGAACGCTTCTTTCCAGTTTTTATCTGAGGATATTTCCTTTTTCACCATAGCCCTCAATGCACTCCCAAATATCACTTTGCAGATTCCACGAGAACCGTATTAGCAAACAGCTTCATGAACAGAAAGATGGAACTCTGTGTGATGAATTCACAGATCACAAAGAGGTTTCTCAGAAAGCTTCTTTCTCGTTTTTATCTGATTATATTTCCCTTTCCACCATAGCTCTCAGTGCACTCCCAAATATCTCTCTGCAGATGCCACGAAAACAGTATTAATAAACAGCTTCATGAAGAGAAACTTGGAACTCTGTGAAATGAATTCACAGAACAGAAAGAAATTTCTCAGAAAACTTCCTTCTCGTTTATATCTGAGGATATTCTCTTTGGCCATATCGTCTTCAAAGCAATCCGAAATGTCAGTTCTCAGATTCCACAAAAACAAGGCTAGCAAACGGCTCCATGAAATACAGGTGTAACTCAGTGAGTTGAATTCACACATCACAAAGCAGTTTCTCATAAAGCTTTTTTGTACTTTTTTTCTCAGAATATTTCCTTTGTCATCATAAGATTCAATATACTAAGAAATATCTCATTGCAGATTTCAAGAAAACAGAGTTAGCAAACTAGTCACTGAAAAGTAATGTGTAACCTTTTGAGTTGCATTCACACGTCACAAAGAAGCTTCTCAGATCATTTCTTTCCAGTTTTTATCTGAGGATATTTCCTTATTCACCATAGCAATCAAAGCACTCCCAAATAACACTTTGCAGTTTCCACGTGAACAGTGTTAGCAAATGACTTCATGAACAGAAAGGTGGAACTCTGTGACATGAATTCACAGATCACAAAGAAGTCTCTCAGAAAGTTTCTTTCTCTTTTTTATCTGATAATATTTCCTTTTCCACCATTGCCCTCAATGAGCTCCCAAATATCACTTTGCAGATTCCACCAAAACAATATTAGCAAAAAGCTTCTTGAACAGAAAGGTGGAACTCTGTGAGATGAATTCACAGAACAGAAAGAAATTTCTGAGAAAACTTCCTTCTCCTTTTTATCTGAGTATATTTCCTTTGGCCGTATAGTTTTCAAAGCAATCCTAAATATCAGCTCTCAGATTCCACAAAAACAGGGCTAGCAAACGGCTCCAGAAATACAGGTGTAACTCAGTGAGATGAATTCACACATCACAAAGCAGTTTCTCAGAAATATTCTTTCTACTTTTTATCTGAGGATATTTCTTTTGTCACTGTAAGCTTCATTGTGGTAGGAAATATCCCATTGCAGATTTCAAGATAACAAAGTTAGCAAACTGATCAATGAAAAGTGTAACTCACAAAGCAGTTTCTCAGAAAGCTTTTTCTACTTTTTCTCTGAGGATATTTCCTTTGTCAGCATAAGTTTCAATGCGCTAAGAAATATCCCATGGCAGATTGCAAGAAAGCAGAGATAGCAAACTGATCAATGGAAAGAAAAGTGTAACTCTGTGAGTTGCATTCACACGTCACAAAGCAGTTTCTCAGAACGCTTCTTTCCAGTTTTCATCTGAGGATATTTCTTTTTTCACCGTATCCCTCAATGCACTCCCAAATATCACTTTGAAGTTTCCACGAAGCCAGTGTTAGCAAACAGTTTCATGAACAGAAAGGTGGAATTCTGTGAGGTGAATACAGAGATCACAAAGAAATTTCTCAGAAAGCCTCTTTCTCATTTTTTTTCTGAGGATATTTTCCTTTCCACTATAGCCCTTAATGTGCTCCCAAATATCACTTTGCATTTTCCACAAGAACTGTGTTAGCAAACGGCTTCAAGAAGAGAAAGTTGGAACTCTGTGAGATGAATTCACAGGTCACAGAGAAGTTTCTCAGAGAGCTTCTTTCTCGTTTTTATCTGATTATATTTCCTTTTCCACCTTAGCCCTCAATGTGCTCCCAAATATCACTTTGCAGATTCCACGAGAATAGTATTAGCAAACAGCTTGTTGAACAGAAAGGTGGAACTCTGTGAGATGAATTCACAGAACAGAAAGAAAATTCTCAGAAAACTTCCTTCTCATTTTTATCTGAGAATATTCCTTTGGCCGTATACTCTTCAAAGTGATCCGCAATGTCAGCTCTCAGATTCCACAAAAACAGGGCTTGCAAACGGCTCCATGAAACACACGTATAACTCTGTGAGTTGAATTCACACATCACAAAGCAATTTCTCAGAAAGCTTCTTTCTATCTTTTATCTTAGGATATTTTCTTTGTCACCATAAGCATCATTGCACTAAGAAATATCCCATTGCTGATTTCAAGAAAACAGAGATAGCAAACTGATCAATGAAAAGAAAAGTGTAACTCTGTGAGTTGCATTCACAAGTCACAAAGCAGTTTCTCAGAACGCTTCTTTCCAGTTTTTATCTGAGGATATTTCCTTTTTCACAGTAGCCCTCAAAGTGAACCCAAATATCACTTTGCAGTTTCCATGAGAACGGTGCTAGTAAACGGCTTCATGAAGAGAAAGGTCTAACTCTGTGAGATGAATTCACAGATCTCATACAAGATTCTCATAAAGCTTCTTTCTCGTTTTTACCTGATTACATTTCCTTTTACACCATAACCCTAAAAGCACTTTCAAATATCACTTTGTATATTCCACAAGAACAGTGTTAGCAAACGGATTCATGAACACATAGGTGGAACTCTGTTATATGAATTAACAGATCACAAAGAGGTTTCTCAGAAATCTTCTTTCTCGTTTTATTTGAGGATATTTTCCTTTCCACCATGTCCCTCAACGAGCTCCCATATATCACTTTCCAGATTCCACGAGAACAGTGTTTGCAAGTGGCTTCATGAACACAAAGGTGATATACTGTGAGATGAATTAAAAGAACACAAAGAAGTTTCTCAGAAAGCTTCTTTCTCGATTCTATCCGAGGATAATTTCTTTTCCACCATGGCCATCTATGCAGTTCCCAAATATCAATTTGCAGATTTCTCAAGAACAGTATTAGCAAACACCTTCATGAACAGAAAGGTGGAACACTGAGAAATGAGTTCACAGAACAGAAAGAAATTTCTCAGAAAACTTCTTTCTCCATTTTATCTGAGAATATTTCCTTTGGCAGTATGGTCTTCAAAGCGATCCGAACTATCAGTTCTCAGATTCCAAAAAAACAGGGCTAGCAAACGGCTCCATGAAACACAGGTGTAACTCAGTCAGTTGAATTCACACATCACAAAACATTTTCTCAGAAAGCTTCTTTCTACTTTTTATCTGAGGATATTTCCTATGTCATTGTAAGCTTCATTGCTCTAAGAAATATCCAACTGCAGATTTCAAGAAAACAGATTTAGCAAACTGATCAATGAAAAGAAAAGTGTAACTCTGTGAGCTGCATTCACATGTCACAAAGTAGTTTCTCAGAACGCTTCCTTACAGTTTTTATCTGAGGATATATCCTTTTTCACCATAGCCCTCCATGGGCTCCCCAATATCTCTTTTTAGTTTCCACAAGAACAGTGTTAGCAAAGGGCTTCATGAACAGAAAGGTGAAACTCTGTGAGATGAATTCACAGATCACAAAGAAGTTTATCAGAAAGCTTCTTTCTCGTTTTTATCTGAGGATAACTTCTTTTCCACCATAATCCTCAATGCTTTCCCAAATATCACTTTGCAGATTCCAGAAGAAGAGTGTTGGCAAACGGCTTCATGAACAGAAATGTGGAACTCTGTGAGATGGATTCACAGATCATAAAGAAGTTTCTCAGAAAGCTTCTTTCTCGTTTTTATCTGATTATGTTTCCTTTACCTCCATAGCCCTCAAAGCTCTCCCAAGTATCACTTTGCAGATTCCATGAAAACAGTGTTAGCAAATGGATTCATGAACAACTCAATGGAATTCTGTAAGATGAATTCACAGATCACAAAGGAGTTTCTCAGAAAGGTTCTTTCCCATTTTTATCTGACGATATTTCCTTTGGCCATATAGTATTCAAAGCGATCCAAAATATCAGGTCTTAAATTTCACAAAAACAGGACCAGCAAACAGCTCCACGAAATACAGCTGTAACTCAGTGAATTGAATTCACACATCACAAAGCAGTTTCTCAGAAAACTTCTTTCTACTTTTTATCTGAAGATATTTCCTTTGGCCGTATAGTCTTCAAAGGGATCAAAAATATCAGTACTCAGATTCCCCAAAAACAGGGCTAGCATATGACTCCACGAAATACAGGTGTAACTCAGTCAGTTGAAATCACCCATCACAAAGTAGTTTTTCCGAAAGCTTCTTTCTACTTTTTATCTGAGGATATTTCCTTTGTTACTGTAAGCTTCATTGTGCAAATAAATATCCAATTGTAGATTTCAAGAAAACAGAGTTAGCAAACTGATCAATGAAAAGAAAGCGTAACTCTGTGAGTTGCATTCACACGACACAAAGCAGTTTCTCAGAACGCTTCTTTCCATTTTTTATCTGAGGATATTTCCTTTTTCACCATATCCCTCAAGGAGCTCCCAAATATCACTTTGCAGATGCCACGAGAACAGTGTTAGCAAACAGCTCCATGAACAGTAAGGTGTAATTCCTTTGGCTGTATAGTCGTCAAAGCAATCTGAAATATCAGTTCTCAGATTCCATAAAAACAGGGCTAGCAAATGGCTCCACAAAATACACGTTTAACTCAGTGAATTGTAATTCAACATTACAAAGCAGTTTCTCAGAAAGTTTCTTTCTAGTTTTTATCTGAGGATATTTCCTCTGTCACAGTAAGCTTCATTGCTCTAAGAAATATCCAACTGCAGATTTCAAGAAAACAGATTTAGCAAAGTGATCAATGAAAAGAAAAGTGTAACTCTGTGAGTTGCATTTACACGTCACAAAGAAGTTTCTCAGAACGCTTCTTTTCAGGTTTTATCTGAGGATATTTCTTTTTCAGCATAACACTCAATGCGCTCCCAAATATCACTTTGCAGAATCTACGAGCACAGTGTTATCAAACAGCTCCTTTAACAGAAAGTTGGAACTCTGTGAGATGAATGACAGATCACAAAGAAGTTTATCAGGAAGCTTCTTTCTCATTTTTATCTGAGGATAATTTCGTTTCCACCATAATCCTCAATGCATTCCCAAATATCACTTTGCAGATTCCAGGAGAACAGTGTTAGCAAACGGATTCATGAACAGAAACGTGGAACTCTGAGATGAATTCAGAGATCACAAAGAAGTTTTTCAGAAGGTTTCTTTCTCGTTTTTATCTGATTATATTTCCTTTTCCACCATAGCCCTCCATGTGCCCCCAAATATCACTATGCAGATTCCACGAGAACAATGTTAGGAAACGGATTCATGAACACATAGGTGGAATTCTGTGACATAAATTCACAGATCACAAAGGAATTTCTCAGAATGCTTCTTTCTCTATTTTATCTGAGGATATTTCCTTTGGTCGTATAGTCTTCAAAGCGATCCAAAATACAGTTCTCAGATTCCGCAAAAACAGTGCTAGCAAACGGCTCCAAGAAATACAGGTGTAACTCAGTGAGTGGAAGTCACACATCACAAAGCAGTTCCTCAGAAACATTCTTTTTACCTGGGAATATTTCCTTTTTCACCATAACCCTCAATGCGTCTCCATATGTCACTTTGCATATTCCACTAGCACAGTGTTAACAAACAGCTCCATGAACAGAAAGGTAACTCAGTGAGTTGAATTCACACATCACAAAGTAGTTCCTCAGAAACATTCTTTCTACTTTTTATCTGAGGATATTTCCTTTGTCACCATAAGCTTCATTGTGCTAAGAAATATCCAAATGCAAATTTCAAGAAAACAGAGTTAGCAAACTGATCATTGAAAAGAAAAGTGTAACCCTGTGAGTTGCATTCACACGTCACAAAACAGTTTCTCAGAATGCTTCTTTCCATTTTTATCTGAGAATATTTCCTTTTTCACCATAACCCTCAGTGTGCCCCCAAATATCACTTTGCAGATTCTACAAGCACAATGTTAGCAAACAGCTCCATGAACAGAAAGGTGGAACTCTGTGAGTTGAATTACAGATCAGAATGAAATTTCTCAGAAAAATTTTCTCTTTTTTATCTAAGGATATTTCCTCTTTCCATATAGTCTTCAAAGTGATCCGAAATATCAGTTCTCAGATTCCACAGAAACAAGGCTAGCAAACGACTCCATGAAATACAGATTTCACTCAGTGAACTGTATTTAGACATCACAAAGAAGTTTCTCAGAAAGCTTCTTTCTACTTTTTATCTGAGGATATTTACTTGTAACCGTAAGCTTCATTGTGTAAAGAAATATCCCATTGCAGATGTAAAACACAGAGTTAGCAAACTGATCAATGCAAAGAAAAGTGTAACTCTGTGAGTTGCATTCACACGTCACAAAGCAATTTTTCAGAATGCTGCTTTCCAGTTTTTTTCTGAGGATATTTCCTTTTTTACCATAGCCCTCAATGAGCTCCCAAATATCACTTTAGAGTTTCCACGGAAACAGAGTAAACAAATGGCTTCAAGAACAGAAAAGTGGAAGTCTGTGAGATGAATTAAAAGATCACAAAGAAGTTTCTCAGAAAAATTTTCTCGTTTTTATCTGATTATATTTCTTTTTCCACCATAGCCCTCAATATGTTCCCAAATATCACCTTGAAGATTCCATGAGAACAGTGTTAGCAAACGGCTTCATGAACAGAAAGGTAGGACTCTCTGAGATGAATTTACAGATCACAAAGAAGTTTCTCAGAAAGTTTCTTTCTCGTTTTTATCTGAGGATATTTTCTTTCCAGCATAGGACTCAAGGCACTCCCAAATATCAGTTTGCAGATTCCAACAGAACATTGGAGCAAACGGCTTCATGAAAGAAACGTGGAACTCTGTGAGATGAATTAACTGATCTCAAAGAAGTTTCTCAGAAAGATTCTTTCTCGATTTATCTGAGGACATTTCTTTTTTTTTACCATAGCCCTCAATGCGCTTCGAAATATCACTCTGCAGATTCCAGAAGAACAGTATTAGCAAACAGCTTCATGAACAGAAAGGTGAAACTCTGTGAAATGAATTCACAGATGACAGAGGAGTTTCCACAAAAACAGGGCTAGAAGACGGCTCCATGAAATACAGGTATAACTCAGTGAGTTGAATTCACACATCACAAAGCAATTTCTCAGAAATCTTCTTTCTATCTTTTATCTTAGGATATTCCCTTTGTCACCGTAAGCATCATTGCACTAAGAAATATCCCATTGCAGATTTCAAGAAAACAGAGTTAGCAAACTGATCAATGAAAAGAAAAGTGTAACCTGTGAGTTGCATTCAAAACTCGCAAAGCAGTTTCTCAGAATGCTTCTTTCCGGTTTTTATCTGAGGATATTTCCTTTTTCACCATAGTCCTCAGTGTGCTCCCGAATATCACTTTGCAGTTTCCAGGAAAACGGTGTTAGCAAATAGCTTCATGAACAGAAAGGTGGATCTCTGTGAGATAAATTCACAGATCACAAAGAAGTTTTTCAGAAATCTTCTTTCTCTTTTTTATGAGGATGTTTTCTTTTCTGCCATATCCCTGAATGTGCTCCCAAGTATCAGTTTGCAAATTCCACGAATACAGTGTTAGCAAACGACTTCATGTACAGAAAGGTGGCACTCTGTGAGATGAATTCACAGATCACAAAGGAGTTTCTCAGAAAGCTTCTTTCTCGTTTTTATTTGATTATATTTCCTTTTCCACCACAGCTCTCAATTTGCTCCCAAATATCACTTTGCAGATTCCATGAAGAGCATTAGCAAACAGCTTCATGAGCGGAAAGGTGGAACTCTGTGAGATGAATTCACAGATCACAAAGAAGATTCTCAGAAAACTTCTTTCTCGTTTTATCTGAGGATATTTTCTTTTTCTGCATAGTCTTAAAAGCGATCAGAAATATAAGTTCTCAGATACCACGAAAACAGGGTTAGCAAATGGCTCCACGAAATACAGGTGTAACTCAGTGGGTTTCATTCACACATCACAAAGCAGTTTCTCAGAAAGCTTCTTTCTACTTTTTATCTGAGGATATTTCCTTTGTCACCGTAACCTTCATTGCGGTAAGAGATATCCCACTGCAGATTTCAAGAAAGAGTAAGCAAACTGATCAATGAAAATAAAAGTGTAACTCTGTGAGTTGCATTCACGTGTCACAAAGCAGTTTCTCAGAACATTTTTTTCCAGTTTTTATCTGAGGATATTTTTTTTTTCACCAGAGCACTCAATGCACTCCCAAATAACACTTTGCAGATTCCACGAGAACAGTGTTAACAGCTTCATGAACAGAAAGTTGGAATTCTGTGAGATGAATTCACAGAATACAAAGAAGTTTCTCAGAAAACTTCTTTCTCGTTTTTATCATTTTATATTTGCTTTCCCACCATAGCTCTCAATGCGCTCCCAAATATCACTTTGCAGATTCCAGGAGAACAGTGTTACCACACGGCTTCATGAAGAGAAAGTTGGAACTCTGTGAGATAAATTCACAGATCACAAAGAAGTTTCTCAGAAGGTTTCTTTCTCCTTTTTATCTGATTATATTTCCTTTTCCACCATAGCCCTCCATACGCACCCATATATCACTTTGCGGATTCCACGAGAACAGTATTAGCAAACAGGTTTATGAACAGAAAGGTCAAACTCTGCGAGATAAATTCACAGAACAGAAAGACATTTCTCAGAAAACATTTTTCTCGTTTTTATCTGAGGATATTTCCTTTCTCCGTATCGTCTTCAAAGCGATCCGTGTTATCAGTGTTCAGATTACACAAAAACAGTGCTAGCAAATGGCCCCACGAAATACATTTGTAACTCAGTGAGTTGAAATCACACATCACAATACAGTTTCTCAGAAAGCTAATTTCTACTTTTTATCTGAGGATATTTCCTTTGTCACCATAAGCTTCATTGGGCTAAGCAATATCCCATTGCAGATTTCAAGAAAACAGAGATAACATACTGATCAATGAAAAGAAAAGTGTAACTCTGTGAGTCGCATTGACGTGTCACAAAGTAGTTTCTCAGAACACTACTTTCCAGATTTTATCTTAAGATATTTCCTTTTTCACCATTGCCCTCAATGTGCTCCCAAAAATCACTTTGCAGTTTCCTCGAAAACAGTGTTAGCAAACGGCTTCATGAAAAGAAAGGTGGAACTCTGTGAAATGAATTCACAGATCAAAAATAAGTTCATCAGAGAGCTTCTTTCTCGTTTTTATCTGAGGATTTTTTTTTGGCCATATAGTCTTCAAAGCATTCCGAAATATCAGTTCTCAGTTTCCACAAAAACAGGACGAGCCAACGGCTCCATGAAATACACCTGTAACTCAGTGAGTTGAATTCACACGTCACAAAACAGTTTCTCGAAAGCTTCTTTCTACTTTTTCTCTGAGGATATTTCCTTTGTCACCATAAGCATCATTGGGCAAAGAAATATCCCATTGCAAATTTCAAGAAAACAGTGTCAGCAAACTGATCAATGAAAAGAAAAGTGCAACTCTGTGAGTTGCATTCACATGTAACAATGCAGTTTCTCGGAATGCTTCTTTCCCATTTTTATCTGAGGATATTTCCTTTATCACAATAGCCCTCAATGCCCTCCCAAATATCACTTTGCAGTTTCCATGAGAAGAGTTTCAGCAAACAGCTTCATGAACAGAAAGGTGAAACTCTGTGAGATGAATTCACAGATCAAAAAGAAATTTCTCAGAAAATTTCTTTCTCCTTTTTATCTGAGGATATTTCCTTTGGCCGTATAGTCTTCAAAGCAATCTGAAATATTAGTTCTCAGATTCCACAAAAACAGGGCTACCAAACGTCTCCAAGAAATACAGGTGTAACTCAGTGAATTGAATTCATACTTCACAAAGCAGTTTCTCAGAAAGTTTCTTTCTACTTTTTATCTGAGGATATTTCCTTTCTCACCCTAATCTTCATTGCGCTAAGAAATTTTCCATTGCAGATTTCAAAAAACAGTGTTAGCAAACTAATCAAAGAAAAGAAAAGTGTAATTCTGTGAGTTGTATTCACACGTCAAAATGCAGTTTCTCAGAATGTTTCTTTCCAAGTGTACCCTGTGAATATTTCCTTTTTCACCATAGCCCTCAAAGGGCTCCCAATATCACTTTGCAGTTTCCATGAGAACAGTGTTAGCAACGACTTCAGGAACAGAAAGGTGCAACTCTGTGAGATGAATTCACAGATCACAAAGAAGTTTCTCAGAGAGCTTCTTTCTCGTTTTTATCTGATCATATTTCCTTTTTCACCACAGCCCTCAATGCGCTCCCAAATATCACATTGTAGATTCCACAAGAAGAGTGTTAGCAAACAGCTGCATGAACAGAAAGGTGGAACTCTGTGAGATGAACGTAGAGATCAGAAAGATATTTCTCAGAAATCTTCTTTCTCGTTTTAACAAACACGTTCATGTACAGAAAGGTGGAAGTCTGTAAGATGAATTTACAGAACAGAAAGAAATTTCTCAGAAAACTTCCTTCTTGGTTTTATATGAGGATATTTGCTTTTCATCATAGCCTTCTATGAGTTCCCAAATATCAGCTTGCAGAGTCCACGAGAACAGTGTTACCAAATGGCTTCTTGAATAGAAAAGTGGAACTCTGTGAGAGGATTTCACAGATTCCAAAGAAGTTTCTCCGAAAGCTTCTTTCTCTTTTATATCTGATTATATTTTCTTTCCCACCATAACCCTCAATGTGCTCCCAAATATCACTTTGCATATTGCACGAGAACAGTATTAGCAAACAACTTCATGAACAGAAAGGTGAAACTCCGTGAGATAAATTCACAGAACAGAAAGAAAGTTCTCAGAAAACTTCTTTCTCGTTTTTATCTGAGGGTATTTCCTTTTTCCATGTCATCTTCAAAGCAATTCGAATTGTCAGTTTTCAGATTCCACAGAAACAGGGCTACCAAACGGCTCCATGAAATACAGTTGTAAATCAGTGAGTTGAATTCACACATCACAAAGCAGTTTCTCAGAAAACTCCTTTCTTCCTTTTATTTGAGGATATTTCTTTTGTCACCGCAAGCTTCATTGGGCTAAGAAATATCCCATTGCAGGATTCAAAAAACAGAGTTAGCAAACCGATCAATGAAAAGAAGAGTGTAACTATGTGAGTTACATTTACAGATCACAAAGCAGTTTCTCAGAATGCTTCTTTCCTGGTTTAATCTGTGGACATTTCCTTTTTCACCATAGCCCTCAATGCGCTCCCAACTTCACTTTGCAGATTCCATGAAAACAGTGCTAGCAAATGGATTCATGAACAGACAGGTGGAACTCTGTGAGATGAATTCACAGATCACAAAGGAGTTTCTCAGAAAGTTTCTTTCTCATTTTTATCTGAGAATATTTCCTTTGGCCGTATAGTTTTCAAAGCAATCCCAAATATCAGTTGTCAGATTCCACAAAAACAGGAATAGCAAACGACTCCATGATATACTGCTGCAACTCATTGAGTTGAATTCAGACATCACAAAGCAGTTTCTCAGAAAGCTTCTTTCTATTTTTTTTGAGGATATTTCCTTTGTCACAGTAAGCTTCATTGCACTACGAAATATCCCACTGCAGATTTCAAGAAAACAGTGTCAGAAAATTCATCAAATAAAAACAAAGTGTAACTCTGTGAGTTGCATTCACACGTCACAATGCAGTTTCTCAGAATGCTTCTTTTCAGTTTTTATCTGAAGATATTTCCTTTTTCACCATAGCCCTCAATTCCCTCCCAAATATCACTTTGCAGATAACCACAAGAACAGTGTTATCAAACGGCTTCTTGAAAAGAAAGGTAGAACGCTGAGAGATGAAGTCACAGGTCACAAAGAAGTTTTTCAGAAAACTTCTTTCTCATTTTTATCTGAGGTTATTTCCTTTGGCCTTATATTCTTCAAAAAGATCTGATATATCAGTTCTCAGATTCAACAAAAACAGGACTTCCAAATGGATCCATGAAATACAGCTGTAACAGTGAGTTGAATTCACACATCACAAAGCAGTTTCTTAGAAAGCTTCTTTCTACTTTTTATCTTACTATATTTCCTTTGTCACCGTAAGCTTTATTTGGCAAGAAATATCCCATTGTAAATTTCTAGAAAACAGTGTCAGCAAACTGATCAATGAACAGTAATGTGTAACTCTGTGAGTTGCATTCACATGACACAATGCAGCTTCTCAGAATGCTTCCTTACAGTTTTTATCTGAGGGTATTTCCTTTTTCACTATAGCCCTCCATGGTCACTCAAATATCACTTTGCAGATTCCATGAGAAGAGTGTTAGCAAACAGCTTCATGAACAGAAAGGTGGAACTCTGTGAGATTAACTCAGAGTTCAGAAAGAAATTTCTCAGAAAACTTCTTTCTCGTTTTTATCTGAGGATATTTCCTTTCACCGTATAGTCTTCAAAGCAATCTGAAATATCAGTTCACAGATTCCATAAAACAGGGCTAGTAAAAGGCACCACGAAATACAGGTGTAACTCTATGAGTTGAATTCACACATCACAAAGCAGTATCTCAGAAAGCTTCCTTCTACTTTTGTCTGAGGATATTTCCTTTGTCACCATAATCTTCATTGGGCAAAGACATATCCCATGGCACATTTGAAGAAAACAGATTTAGTAAACTGATCAATGAAAAAAAATGTGTAACTCTGTGAGTTGGATTCACACGTCACAATGCAGTTTCTCAGAACGCTTCTTTCCAGGTTTTATCTGTGGATATTTCCTTTTTCACCATAGCCCTAATGCCTCCCAAATATCACTTTGCAGTTTCTACGAGAACAGTGTTAGCAAACGGCTTCAGGAACAGAAAAGTGGAATTGTGTTAGATGAATTCATAGATCACAAATAAGTTTCTCAGAAAGTTTGTTTCTCACTTTTGCCTGATTATATTTCCTTTTCCACCATAGCCCTCAATGCAATCCCAAATATCACTTTGCAGATTCCAGGAGAAGAGTGTTAGCAAACAGCTTCATGAACAGAAAGGTGGAACTCTGTGAGATGAAGTCATAGATCAGAAAGAAATTTCTCAGAAGACTTCTTTCTCGTTTTTATGTAAGGATATTTCCTTTGGCCGTACAGTGTTCAAAGCTTTCCAAAATATCAGTTCTGAGATTCCATAAAAACAGGGCTAGCAAACGGCTCCACGATATACAGGTGTAACTCAGTGAGTTGAATTCACACATCACAAAGCAGTTTCTCAGAAAGTTTCTCTCTACTTTTTTCTGAGGATATTTCCTTTGTCACCGTAAGCTTCATTGCACTAACAAATATCCCATTGCAGATTTGAGGAAAACAGAGTGAGCAAACTGACCAAGGAAAAGAACTGTGGAAATCTGTGAGTTGCATTCACACATCACAATGCAGTTTCTCAGAACGTTTCTTTCCAGGTTTTATCTGGATATTTCCTTTTTCATCATAACCCTAATGTGCTCCCAAATATCACTTTGCAGTTTTCACGAGAACAGTGTTAGCAAACGGATTCATGAACAGATAGGTGGAACTGTGTGTGATGAATTCACACGACACAAAAGAGTTTCTCAGAAAGCTTCTTTCTCACTTTTATCTGAGGATATTTCCTTAGGCCGTGTAGTCTTCAAAGTGATCCGAAATGTCAGTTCTCAGATACCACAAAAACAGGGCTAGCAAATGACTCCACAAAATACAGGTGTAACTCAGTGAGTTGAATTCACACATAACAAAGCAGTTTCTCAGAAAGCTTATTTCTACTTTTGTCTGGGGATATTTCCTTTGTCACCGTAAGCTTCATTGCGCCAAGAAATATCCCATTGCAGATTTGAAGAAAGCAGAGAGAGCAAACTTATCAATGAAAAGAAATGTGTAACACTGTTACTTGCATTCACACGTCACAACACAATTTCTCAGAACGCTTCTTTCCAGGTATTATCTGTGGATATTTTCTTTTTCACCATATCTCTAATGTGCTGCCAAATATCACTTTGCAGTTTCCACGAGAACAGTGTTAGCAGACGGATTCATGAACAGATATTTGGAATTCTGTGAGATGAATTCAGATCACAAAGGAGTTTCTCAGACATCTTTCTAGTTTTTATCTGAGGATATTTCGTTTGTCATCATAAGCTTCATTGGGCTAGGAGATATTCCATTGCAGATTTTAGAAAACAGTGTTAGCAAACTGATCAATGAAAGAAATGTGTAACTCTGTGAGTTGCATTGACACGTCATAAAGCAGTTTCTCAGAACGCTTCTTTCCAGGTTTTGTCTGTGGATATCTCATTTTTCATTATAGCCCTCAATGCACTCCCATATATCACTTTGCAGGTTCCACGAGAACAGTGTTAGCAAACAGCTTCATGAACAGAAATGTAGAGCTCTGTGAGATGAATTCACAGATCACAAACAAGTTTCTCAGAAATCTTCTTTCTCTTTTTTATCTGACTATATTTCCTTTTGTACTATAGTCCTCAATGCACTCCCAAATATCACTTTGCAGTTTCCACGAGAACACTGTCAGCAAATGACTTCATGAACAGAATGGTAGAACTCTGTGAGATGAAATCACAGATCTCAAACAAGTTTCTAATAAAGCTTCTTTCTCGTATTACCTGATTATATTTCTTTTTACACCATAGCCCTCAAAGCACTCCCAAATATAACCTTGTATATTCCACGAGAACAGTGTTAGCAAACGGATTCATGAACACATAGGTGGAACTCTGTGAGATGAATTCACAGATCACAAAGGAGTTTCTAGAAAGCTTCTTTGTCATTTTTATATGGGGATATTTCCTTTGGCCATATAATCTTCAAAGCAATCTGAAATATCAGTTCTCAGATTCCACAAAATCAGGACCAGCAAATGGCTCCATGAAACACAGCTGTAACTCAGTGAGTTGAATTCACACATCACAAAGTAGTTTCGTAGAAAGATTATTTCTACTTCTGATCTGAGGATATTTCCTTTGTCACCGTAAGCTTCATTGGGCAAAGAAATATCCCATTGTAGAATTGAAGAAAACAAAGTTAGCAAACTGATCAATGAAAGGAAATGTGTAGCACTGTGAGTTGCATTGACAGGTCACAAAAGAGTTTCTCAGAATGCTTCTTTCCAGGTTTTATCTGTGGATATCACCTTTTTCACCATAGCCCTAATGCACTCTGGTATATCGCTTTGCAGTTTTCACCACAACAGTGTTAGCAAACAGCTTCATGAACACAAAGGTGGAACACTGTGAGATGAATTCACAGATCACAAAGAAGTTTCTTAGAAACTTTCTTTCTCGTTTTTATCTGATTATATTTCCTTTTCCACCATAGCCCTCAAAGTGCTCCGAAATATCACTTTGTATATTTCACGAGAACAGTGTTAGCAAACGGATTCATGAACAGATAGGTGGGAATCTGTGAGATGAATTCACAGATCGCAAAGGAGTTTCTCAGAGAGCTTCTTTCTCCTTTTTATCTGCGGATATATCCTTTGTCTGTGTAGTCTTCAAAGCAATCCATAATATCGGTTCTCAGATTCCACAAAAACAGGACTAGCAAATGGCTCCACAAAATACAGCTGTAAATCAGTGAGTTGAATTCACACATCACAAAGCAGTTTCTTAGAAAGCTTCTTTCTACATCTTATCTGAGGATATTCCCTTTGTCACCATAATCTTTATTGCACAAAGAAATATCCCTTTGCAGATTTGAAGAAAAGAGAGTTAGTAAACTGATCAATGAAAAGAAATGTGTATCTTTGTGAGTGGCATTCACACATCACAAAGCAGTTTCTCAGAACGCTTTTTTCCTGGTTTTATCTGTGGATATTTCCAATTTCACCATAGCCCTAATGCACTCCCAAATATCACGTTGCAGTTTCTTGAGAACAGTGTTAGGAAACGGTCTCACGAACAGAAAGGTGGAACTCTGTGAGACGAATTCACAGATCACAGAGAAGTTTCTGAGGAAACTTCTTTCTCGTTTTTATCTGCTTATATTTCCGTTTCCACCATAGCCTTCAATGCGCTCTCAAATACCACTTTGCAGTTTCCAAGAGAACAGTGTTAGCAAACAGCTTCATGAACATAAAGGTGGATCTGTGTGGGATGAATGTTTCTCAGAAAGCTTCTTCCTCGTTTTTATGTGATTTTTCTTTTTTTGAGATGGAGTCTCGATCTGTCCCCCAGGCTGGAGTACTGTGGCATGATCTCGGCTCACTGCAAGCTCCGCCTCCCAGGGTCATGCCATTCTCCTGCCTCAACGTCCTGAGTAGCTGGGACTACAGGTGCCCACCACCGCACCTGGCTAATTTTTTGTATTTTCAGTAGAGACAGGGTTTCACTGTGTTAGCCATGATGGTCTCGATCTCCTGACCTTGTGATCTGCCCGCCTTGGCCTCCTAAAGTGCTGGCATTACAGGCGTGAGCCACTGCGCCTGGCCTTAATCTGATTTTTGTTTCCTTTTCCACCATAGCTCTCAATGCGCTCCCAAATATCACTTTGCAGATTTCACGAAAATAGTGTAAGCAAATGGATTCTTGGAAAGATAGGTGGAACTCTGAGAGATGAATTCACAGATCACAAAGGAGTTTCTAAGAAAGATTCTTTCTCGTTTTATCTGAGGTTATTTCCTATGGCCTTATACTTTTCAAAACAATCTGAAATATCTGTTCTCAGATTCCACAAAAACAGGACTAGCAAATGGCTTCAGGAAATGCAGCTGTAACTCAGTGAGTTGAATTCACACATCACAAAGCAGTTTCTTAGAAAGCTTCTTTCTACTTTTCCTCTCAGGATATTTCCTTTGTCACCATAAGCTTCATTGTGCAAAGAAATATCCCATTGCAAATTTCAAGAAAACAGTGTCAGCAAAGTGATCAGTGAAAAGAAAAGTGTAACTCTGTGAGTTACTTTGACACGTCACAAAGTAGTTTCTCAGAATGCTTCTTTCCGGTTTTTATGTGTGTTTATTTACTTTTTCATCATAACTCTAACGCGCTCCCAAATATCACTTCACAGTTTCCACAAGAATAGCGTTAGCAAACGGCCTCATGAACAGAAAGGTGGAACTCTGTGAGATTAATTCACAGATCACAAAGAAGTTTCTTAGAAAACTTTTTTCTCATTTTTATCTGTTTATATTTCCTTTCCCACCATAGCCTTCAATGTGTTTCGAATATCAGTTTGCAGATTCCACGAAAACAGTGTTAGCAAAGGGATTCATGAAGAAGTAGGTGGAATTCTGTGAGATGAATTCACACACCACAAAGCAGTTTCTCAAAAACCTTTCTCGTTTTTATCTGATTATGTTTCCTTTTCCATCATAGCCCTCAAAGTGCTCCAAATATCACTTTGCAGATTCCACGAAAACAGTATTAGCAAACAGCTTCTTGAAACAGAATGGTGGAACTCTGTGAGATAAATTCACAGAACAGAAAGAAATTTCTCAGAAAACTTATTTCTCATTTTTATCTGAGGATTTTTCCTTTTTCTGAATCTTCTTCAAAACAATCCAAAACATCAGTTCTCAGATTCCACAAAAACAGTGCTAGCAAACGACTAAATGAAATACAGGTGTAATTCAGTGAGTTGAATTCACACACCACAAAGCAATTTCTCAGAACGCTTCTTTCCAGTTTTTATCTGAGGATATTTCCTTTTTCACCATATCCCTCAAAGCTCTCCCAAATATCACTTTGCAGATTCCATGAGAACAGTGTTACCAAAAGGATTCATGTACAGAAAGGGGAAACTCTATGAGATGAATTCACAGATCACAAAAAGTTTCTCAGAAAGCTCCTTTCTCGTTTTTATCTGAGAATATTTTCTTTTCCACAATAGCCATCAACGTGCACCCAAATATCCATTTGCAGATTCCACGAGAAGAGTGTTTACAAACGTCTTCATGAATAGAAAGGTGGAACTCTGTGAGACGAATTCACAGATCACAAAGAATTTTCTCAGAAAGCTTCTTTCTCATTGTTACCTGAGATTGTTTCCTTTGACCGTATAGTCTTCAAAGCTATCTGAAATATTAGTTCTCAGATTCCACATAAACAGTGCTAGCAAAGGGCTCCATGACATAAAGTTGTAACTCAGTGAGTTGAATTCACACGTCACAAAGCAGTTTCTCAGAATGCTACCTTCCAATTTTTATCTGTGGATATTTCCATTTTCACCATAGCCCTAAGGCGTTCTCAAATATCACTTAACAGTTTCCACGAAAACACTGTTAGCAAACGGCTTCATGAAGACAAAGCTCGAACTCTGTGAGATGAATTAACAGATCACAAAGCAGTTTCTCAGAAAACTTCTTTCTCGTTTTTATCTGATTATACTTCCTTTTCCACCATAGCCCTCAATGCTCTCCCAAATGTGACTTTGTAGCTTCCACGAGAAGGGTGTTAGCAAACGACTTTATGAACAGAAAGGTAGAATTCTGTGAGATGAATGCACAGATCACAAAGAAGTTCCTCAGAAAGCTTCTTTTCCGTTTTTAACTGATTATATTTACTTTTCCGCCATAGCCTTCAAGGTGTTTCCAAATATCACTTTGCAGATTCCATAAAAAGAGTGTTAGCAAACGGATTCAAGAACAGATTGGTGGAATTCTGTGAGATGAATTCACAGATCAGAAAGGAGTTTCTCAGAAAGATTCTTTCTTGTTTTTATCTGAGGATATTTCCTTTTTCCATATCATTTTCAAAGCGATCTGAAATATTAGTTCTCAGATTCCACTAAAACAGGGCTAGCAGACGGCTCCATGAAATACAGGTCTAACACTGTGAGTTGAATTCTTACATCACAAAGCATTTTCTCAGAAAGCTTCTTTCTCCTTTTTATCTAATTATATTTCCTTTTCCACCATAGCCCTCAATGCGCTCCCAAATATCACTTTGCACATTCCACGAGAACAGTATTAGCAAACAGCTTCATGAACAGAAAGGTGGAACTCTGTGAAATGAATTCACGGAATGGAAAGGAGTTTTTCAGAAAACTTCCTTCTCGTTTTAATCTGAGGATAATTCCTTAGGCCATATAGTCTTCAAAGAGATCCGAAATATCAGTTCTCAGACTCCACAAAAACAGGGCTAGCAAATGACTCCAAGAAATACAGGTGTAACTCAGTGAATTGAATTCACACATCACAAAGCAGTATCTCAGAAAGCTTCTTTCTACTTTTCATCTGAGAATATTTCCTTTGTCACCGTAAGCTTCATTGCGCTAAGAAATATCCCCTTGCAGATTTCAAAAAGAGAGTAAGCAAACTGATCAATGAAAAGAAAAGTGCAACTCTGTGAATTGCATTCACACGTCACAGTGCAGTTTCTCAGAATGCTTCTTTTCAGTTTTTATCTTAAGATATTTCCTTTTTCACTGTAGCCCTCAATGTGCTCCCAAATATTACTTTGCAGATTCCATGAGAAGAGAGTTAGCAAACAGCTACATGAACAGAAAGGTGGAACTCTGGGAGATGAAATCACAGATCACATAGAAGTTTCTCAGAAAGTTTTCTTCTCATTTTATCTGAAGATATTTCCTTTTTCACTGTAACCCTCAATGCGTTCCCAAATATCACTTTGCAGATTCCACGAGAAGACTGTTAGCAAACAGCTACATGAACAGAAAGGTGGAACTCTGTGAGATGAACTCAGAGATCAGAAAGAAATTTCTCAGAAATCTTCTTTCTCGTTTTTATCTGGGGATATTTCCTTTGGCTGTATACTCCTCAAAGCGATCCGAAATATGGGTTCTTAGACTCATCAAAAACTTGTCTAGCAAACAGCGCCATGAAACACAGCTGTAACTCAGTGAGTTGAATTCACACATCACAAAGTAGATTCTCAGAAATCTTCTTTCTCCTTTTTATCTGAAGATATTTCCTTTGTCACCGTAAGCTTCATTGGGAAAACAAATATCCCACTGCAGATTTCAAGGAAACTGTGTTAGCAAACTGATCAATGAACAGAAAAGCGTAACTCTGTGAGTTGCATTCCCACGTCACAATGAAGTTTCTCAGAACGCGTCTTTTCAGTTTTTATCTGAAGATATTTCCTTTTTCAGCATAGCCCTCAATGCGCTCCCAAGTATCACTTTGCAAATTCCACGAGAAGAACATCAGAAAACAGCTACATGAACAGAAAGTTGGAACTCTGTGAGATGAACTCAGAGTTCAGCAGGATATTTCTCAGAAAAATTCTTTCTCGTTTTCATCTGGGAATATTTCCTTTGGCTGTATACTCCTCAAAGAGATCCAAAATATCGGTTCTCAGATTCAACAAAAACTGGACTAGCAAACAGCTCCATGAAATACAGCTCTAACTCAATGAGTTGAATTCACACATCACAAAGCAGTTTCTCAGAAAGCTTCTTTCTACTTTTTATCTGAAGATATTTCCTTTGTCACCATAAGCTTCATTGGGCAAAGAAACATCCCACTGCAGATTTGAAGAAAAGTGTATGAGAAAACTGATCAATGAACAGAAAAGTGTAACTCTGTGAGTTGATTTCATCCATCACAATGCAGTTCCTCACAACGCTTCTTTTCAGTTTTTATCTGAAGATATTTCCTTTTTCACTGTAGCCCTCAATGTGCTCCCAAATATCACTTAGCAGATTCCACGAGAAGAGTGTTAGCAAACAGCTACATGAATAGAAAGGTGGAACTCTGTGAGATGAATGCATAGGTCATATAGAAGTTTCTCAGGACCCTTGTTTTCAGTTTCTATCTGAAGATATTTCCTTTTTCACTGTAGCCCACAATGTGCTCCCAAATATCACTTTGCAGATTCCACGAGAAGAGTG